>NC_091996.1:963970-998970 GCF_044704955.1 Pristiophorus japonicus
GAGAGCTGTTTCGGTTCTGTGGCAGGGGCGAAGCCTGATTGCAGGGATTCAAACATGGATTCGCTGCTCACTAGCTGATTGGTCCTCTCTCAATGGTCACTAGCTGATTGGTCCTCTCTCAATGGTCACTAGCTGATTGGTCCTCTCTCAATGGTCACTAGCTGATTGGTCCTCTCTCGCTGGGTGTGGGAGCTGTGTGTGCTCTGAAAGCCGGTGAATTTTGCTACAGATTGTCTCCCAGTGATTACCAGCGATGACACAGGCAGAATCCAGATATTATTTACGCTTCCAGCCTTTTTCTGGCTGTATTTAGCATCTGACAGAAATAAGACAACATTCATAATCACACAATGACCAGGAGTTATGACCCGTACCCCAGTGAGAGTCAGTGTGTGTGAGACCTGTACCCCAATGAGAGTCAGTGTGTGTGTGGGACCCATGCCCCAGTGAGAGTCAGTGTGTGTGAGACCTGTACCCCAATGAGAGTCAGTGTGTATGGGACCCATGCCCCAGTGAGAGTCAGTGTGTGTGGGACCCATACCCTAGTGAGAGTCAGTGTGTGTGGGACCCATACCCGAGTGAGAGTCAGTGTGTGTGTGGGACCCATACCCCAGTGAGAGTCAGTGTGTGTGTGGGACTGTCCCCCAGTGAGAGTCAGTGTGTGTGGGACCCGTACCCCAGTGAGAGTCAGTGTGTGTGGGACCTGTACCTGAGTGAGAGTCAGTGTGTGTGGGACCCATACCCCAGTGAGAGTCAGTGTGTGTGAGACCTGTACCCCAATGAGAGTCAGTGTGTGTGTGGGACCCATACCCCAGTGAGAGTCAGTGTGTGTGTGGGACCCATACCCCAGTGAGAGTCAGTGTGTGTGGGACCCATACCCCAGTGAGAGTCATTGTGTGTGGGACCCATACCCCAGTGAGAGTCAGTGTGTGTGGGACCTGTACCCCAGTGAGAGTCAGTGTGTGTGTGGGACCTGTACCCCAGTGAGAGTCAGTGTGTGTGGGACCTGGCTTTGGTGATCTGAGAGCTGACTGTTGTTCGTGTGTGTCTGGGCATTCCTTGTCACTATCGGTTACAGCTATTATCTGGGCCTTGGAAGACTCGGGATGAGGGAGCAGGCTGTCTCACCGGACAACCCCAGCAACACTCACTCAGCGCTCGACTGATGGGAACAACAAACACTGCCTGGAGGCTGAGGGGACACTTTATTGAGGTGTGTATAATTAACCGTCTCGCAGGAGGATGACGGCGGTGAAGAGGGTGTCTGGATTGGATGTCACCAAGGTCCAGGTCGGTGATTGGAGCATGGACAGGTACAGCAGGAGCGGTGAGGTCGTTGTGAAGCAGCGGCGAGAGACCGTGGAGCGATGTGATCGGGGCCCAGGAGAGGTGTGAGTTCAAGGCTCAGAAGAGGCGAGGGCCCAGGGGCAGCACGGACCAGCCCACACTGCGATATGTGTGTGCACTAGGTCCGTGCAGCAGAGCTGGTCTCCAATCGTCTTGGTTAACCCTTGCCACTGGACCAAGACCTCGCTCTGTCAAGCCCGTGTGGTGGCTGGTGTGCAACGGTCACCCCACGTTAAAAAAATCCACCCACACACATCTTCCACCCTTCAACATGGTGTTCGCGACCTGGAATATCAGGTCCTTCATTGAAACATCTGTGAACTCATCCGTTTCTGGCGTGGAAGCAAGTCATCCTCGATATGAGGACTGCCTATGATGATGATGATGTATAAAATGATGAGGGGCTTGGATAGAGTGAATAGGAAGGACCTGTTTCCCTTGGCAGAGGGGTCAACAACCAGAGGGTGTAGATTTAAAGTAATTGCGGGGAGGCTAAGAGGAGATATGAGGGGAAATATCTTCACCCAGAGGGTGGTGGGGGTCTGGAACTCACGGCCTGAAAGGGTGGTAGAGGCAGAAACCCTCACCACATTTAAAACTACTTGGATGTGCACTTGAAGTGCCATAACCTACAGGGCTACGAACCGAGAGCTGGAAAGTGGGATTAGGCTGGGTAGCTCTTGGTCGGCCAGCACAGACACGATGGGCCGAATGACCTCCTCCTGTGCTGTAAATCTCTATGGTTCTATCATGTGTGTGTGAGAGTGTGAGAGTGAGTGTGTGAGTGAGTGTGTGTGAGGATGTGTGTGAGTGTGTGTGTGAGTGTGAGGGTGTGTGTGAGTGTGAGTATCTGTGTGAGTGTGTGTATGTGTGAAGGTGTGTGAGTGTGTGTGTATGTGAGGGTGTGTGTGAGTGTGTGAGTGTGTGTATGTGTGAGTGTGTGTGAGTGTGTGTACATGTATGGGTAAGCGTATATGTGAGTGTGTGTGTGTGTGACTGTGAGTGTGACCTAGGGGAGATGTGTTTGAGAGAGCGGGCACTGTGCGATGGGGCAAATCGTGTGTGTGCTGTAAATCTCTCTCAGTCCAGGAGCCCTGTGCTGGGCACGCTCTCTCACACACAGCCCCGGGGTATCAGACAGCTTCCCCGGCAGCCAATGTAACCGCTCGTGTCATGTATTCAACTATCATTGTAACCTATGTATAAGCTGACCTAAGTTGTACACCTTGATAACATTGACCACAAGGGGGCGAACTTGTGGGAGACACTCCTAACCTGGACTTTCAGGTATAAAAGGGGAAGCCCCACCCACCTTCATCACTTGAGGTCTTGGTAATAAAGGTAACAGGTCACAGAGTGACCTTCTCTCAAGTATGGGCCTCGTGTGCATTTATACTGTATAGTAAGGACATATTATTGGCGACGGGAAACTAGGATTTAAACCACATGGCCACTAGCAGCACAGAAGAGAGGTACTGTGTTGGTGATGATTGGAACGACTTTATTGAGAGACTACAGCAAAGTTTTGTCACTAAGGAATGGTTGGGACATGATTCGGCCGACAAACGCAGGGCTCATCCCCTGACGGTTTGTGGATCCAGAACGTACTCCCTGATGAAGGACCTTCTAGCACCAGAGAAGCCGGCAGACAAGACATTCGAAGAGCTCAGTAAGTTGATCGGGGAACACTTTAAACCGGCGAGCAGCATGCACATGGTGAGACACCGGTTTTACACGCACCGGCGGCGAGAAGGGCAAAGCGTTCCAGACTTCGTGGCAGACCTCCGGCGACTGGTGAGCCTATGTAAGTTCCCAGATGCATGCAGAGCGGAGATGCTGCGAGACTTTTTTATTGAGGGCATCGGGCATGCTGGGGTTTTCAGGAAACTGATTGAGACCAAAGACTTGACCTTGGAAGCGGCGGCTCTGATAGCCCAGACATTTATCTCAGGGGAGGAAGAGACCAGAATGATGTATGACAATAATCTTGGCTCAAATGCGGCAAATGACCAGGGAGTCAACATTGTTAACACGGCACACTGTTCTCTAGGCAGACAAGGGCAATCGGACATGCCCCAGCATGCAGTCGAACCCAAAGGGGGAATTCAACAGAGACAATGGCTAGCTGAACGGAGATTGATGCCATTGCAAGGGACAATGCAGCCAGTAATGGGGCCATCAACATCTGTTAATGGTGCGCTTAAGGACAGTTACAGAGACAGTCAGAGATGATCGACTGATAATGGACCTTTTGTTTCCAACAATGGGGCCTCTAGCTCATGCTGGAGGTGTGGAGGCAAACACCCAGCCTGAGCTTGCAGGTATCAGCAATATACCTGCAGAAACTGCAACGTCAGCGGTCACTTGGCGCGTATGTGCAGGAAGCCTGCAGCCAGGTTGATGTACGAGGAGGATGGGCCCGATCTAAGGCCTATGAGGCCAAATGAATACTGGGAGAAATCGCTGGAAGCTGAAGTTCAGCGAGTTCATGTGGAGCACATATACAGTTCATATATCAGGCTGCCACCGATAATGATGAAAGTGCTCCTCAATGGCATCCCAGTATTAATGGAGCTAGACACGGGAGCCAGCCAGTCCCTGATGAGTATCAAACAGTTCGAAAGGTTGTGGGTGTCCAAGGTCAGGAGGCCAAAATTCTTGCCAATTGACGCACTGCTACGGACATATACAAAGGAGATCATTCCGGTGCTCGGCAGCACCATGGTAGTCGTGACCCACAAAGATTCGGAAACAGGTTGCCACACTGGATTATCCCGGGGGACGGTTCCGCACTACTGGGGAGGAGTTGGCTTGCTGTCATGAACTGAAAATGGGGCGATGTCAATGCAATTTCTTCTGTGGAGCGAGTATCATGCTCACAGGTCCTGGACAAATTTGACTCATTATTTCAACCTGGCATCGGCACTTTCATGGGGACCAAGGTAGTGATTCACATAAACCCAGACGCCAGGCCAGTACACCACAAGGCCAGAGCAGTGCCGTACGTGATGTAGGAAAAGATAGAATGCGAATTGGACCGCCTGCTGAGGGAAGGCATCATCTCGCCAGTCGAATTCGGTAACTGGGTGAGCCCGATCGTGCCGGTGCTCAAGGTGGTTGGGTCGGTCAGGATATGTGGCGATTACAAGGCCACCATCAATCAGTTGTCACTCCAAGACCAGTACCCACTACCGAGAGCGGAGGACCTCTTTGCGACACTATCAGGTGGCAAACTTTTTTCAAAATTGGACCTGACCTCAGCTTACATGACCCAGGAGCTGGCGAGTGAGTTGAAGAAGCTGACCACCATCACGACACACAAGGGGTTGTTTGAGTACAACAGATGTATGTTCGGGATTCGCTCGGCCGCCGCGATCTTTCAGCGAAATATGGAAAGCCTCCTCAAGTCGACTCCAGGGACGGTGGTTTTTCAGCACGACATCCTCATCACGGGTCGCGATATTGAAGAACACCTCCACAACCTGGAGGAGGTGCTAAGCAGACTGGACCGGGTAGGGCTGCGACTGAAAAAGGTGAAGTGCGTCTTCCTAGCTCCAGAGGTAGAATTCCTGGGGAGGAGGGTAGCAGCAGACAGGATCAGCCCTACTGCGTCCAAGACGGAAGCGATCCAGAGAGCACCCAGACCCCGTAACACGACGGAGCTGCGTTTGTTCCTGGGGCTCCTGAACTATTTTGGCAACTTTCTTCCCAAATTGAGCACGCTGTTAGAGCCGCTACATGTGCTCCTACGCAAAGGTCGTGATTGGGTCTGGGGGGACAGCCAGGAAAGGGCTTTTAATAGAGCACGCAATTTGTTATGCTCCAACAAACTGTTAACGTTATATGACCCATGTAAGAAACTTGTTTTAACGTGCAATGCGTCATCCTGTGGGGTCGGGTGTGTGTTGCAGCATGTGAATGCCAAGGGTCAGTTATAGCCGGTAGCTTATGCCTCCAGAAGTCTGTCCCGGGCTGAAAGGGGCTACGGGATGGTAGAAAAGGAAGCGCTCACATGTGTATATGTGGTAAAGAAAATGCACCAGTACCTGTTTGGCAGGAAATTTGAGCTGGAGACAGATCACAAACCCCTAACGTCCCATTTGGCTGACAACAAGGCCATAAATGCGAATGCATCGGCCCGCATACAGAGGTGGGCACTTAAGTTAGCCGCCTATGATTATACAATTCAGCACAGACCGGGCACTGAAAACTGCGCTGATGCACTCAGCAGGCTCCCACTCGCCACCACTGAGGGGACAACTGAGCATGATGCTGAGATGGTCATGGCTGTTGAAGGTTTCAAAAGCGAAGGCTCACCTGTGACAGCCCGTCAGATTAAAGTCTGGACAAATAAAGACTCGCTACTGTTTTTAGTTAAGAAATGTGTCCTGAATGGGGACTGGGCAGCCACGTACGGGGCATGCCCTGAGGAGTTTAAACCGTTTCATAGGCGCAAGGAGGAACTCTCGATTCAGGCCGATTGCCTACTGTGGGGAAACTGAGTAGGCATGCCCCAGAAAGGCAGAGAGGTGTTCATCAGAGAATTTCACAATGAGCACCCGGGCATTGTCATGATGAAGGCAATTGCCACGTTTGGTAGCCAGGGATAGATGCAGATCTGGAACTTTGAGTTCGCAGGTGCAACACGTGTGCTCAGCTGGGCAATGCACCCAGGGAAGCCCCCCCTTAGCCCCTGGTCCTGGCCCACCAAGCCATGGTCAAGCATCCATGTGGACTACGCAGGTCCTTTCATGGGAAAAATGTTTTGGTTGTAGTCGACGCCTACTCCAAATGGATCGAGTGTGACATTCTCAATTCAAGCACATCCTCTGCCACGGTAGAAAGTCTACGGGCAATGCTCGCCGCCCATGGTCTACTGGATGTCTTGGTCAGCGACAATGGCCCGTGCTTCACAAGCACTGAATTCCAGGACTTCATGGCAGGCAATGGAATTAACCATGTCAGAACGGCACCGTTCAAGCCGGCCTCAAACGGCCAGGCGGAACGAGCAGTGCAGATAATCAAACAGGGGATGCTCAGAATCCAAGGGGGTTCCCTACAAAGCCGCTTATCACGCCTCCTGTTGGCCAATAGGTTCCGACCACACTCGCTCACAGGGGTCCCACCCGCAGAGGTGAAAAGGACGCTCAAAACCAGGTTATTCCTTATACACCCTACTATGAAAGAAATTGTTGAGAGCGGGCGCCAGTCACAATGTGACTACCATGATAGGAATGCAAGGGCACGATGTATTGATGTCAATGACCCTGTTTTTGTCCTTAATTATGCTGCAGGGCCAAAATGGCTTTCAGGCACTGTGATTGCCAAAGAGGGGAATAGGGTTTTGGGAGTTAAACTTACCAGTGCTCAAATCTGCCGCAAACACGTGGATCAAACTAAAAGGAGGTTCAGCAAACCCATAGAAGAAGCAGAGGAAGAACACGATGTAGAGTTCACTCCACCACAGGTGACCGAACACCTGAACCAAAGGGAGGAGAGCCCAGTTACTGTGGGCAGTCCGGACAGGCCTGAGGCACCGCAAACAGCAGACACTCAGGCCAGCGCCCAACAACCGGAGCCCCAACTCAGGTGCTCTACAAGGGAGCGTAAACCATCAGAGAGACTCAACCTGTGATCCCAATAAGACGATGGGGGGGAGGTGATGTCATGTATTCAACCAGCATTGTAACCCATGTATAATCTGACCTAAGTTGTACACTGTGAGAACAATGACCACTAGGTTGTGAACTTGTGGGAGACACTCCTAACCTGGACTTTCAGGTACAAAAGGGGAAGCTCCACCCACCTTCATCTCTTGAGGTCTTGGTAACAAAGGTAACAGGTCACAGAGTGACCTTCTCTCAAGTATGGGCCTCGTGTGCATTTATACTGTATAGTAAGGACACATCAGCTCGCCTCTCGGTGAGACAGTCAGAGCCTGTATTCTGCAGCCTGGGCCCCTTCTCGACAGGAGCCCCTTTAAATTTATTAAAGACAAGTTGCAGAGTTTGGCTGGGACCAAACGCTGGAAAATAAAATAAAATGCAAGTTCAAAGGGCACGAGCGAGGCCTCAATTTGACCCCTGACCCCTGACAGGCAGGAAGCTGGAAGGAGCTTGTAAAATCAGGGGGAATTCCCCCGCCCCAGGTCTGAGCCCCCACCTTCCCCCCGCTCCCCCCCCCCGGGACTGAGCCTCAATCACTCTGGCCTGTGTGGAGGGAATCTACAGCAACTGAGGGAGCGAGGGAGGGAGGGGGCGAGAGAGGGAGAGGGCGAGGGAGGGAGGGAGCGAGGGAGGGAGTGAGTGAGGGAGCGAGGGAGGAGGAACGAGGGCGGGAGTGAGTGAGGGAGCGAGGGAATGAGGGAGAGAGGGAGCAAGGGTGCGAGGGAGCGAGGGAGGGAGGGAGCGAGGGAGAGAGGGAGAAGGAATGAGGGAGGGAGTGAGGGAGGGACAAGGGAGCGATGGAGGGAGCAAGGGAGTGAGGGAGGAGGAATGAGAGAGGGAGTGAGTGAGGGAGGGAGGGAGTGACGGAAAAAGGGAGCGAGGGAGCGAGGCAGCGAGGGAGGAGGAAATAGGGAGGGAGGGAGGTGGAGCGAGGGAGGGAGGGAGCTAGGGAGGGAGCGGGTGAGGTTGCGAGGGAGGAGGAGCAAGGGTGGAGGAGCGAGGGAGGGAGGGAGGAGTGAGGGAGGATGAGCAAGTGTGGAGAAGCGAGGGTGTGAGGGAGGAGGAGCAAGGGTGGAGGAGCGAGGGAGGGAGGGTGCAAGGGAGGAGGAGTGAGGCAGTGATGGAGGAGGAGGGAGGGCGGAGGGATGAGGAAGGGAGGGAGCAAGGGAGGGAACGAGGAAGGAGAAGTGAAGGAGGGAGCAAGGGAACGAGAGAGGAAGAGCG
The DNA here is from genome assembly GCF_044704955.1 of Pristiophorus japonicus. NCBI lineage: Eukaryota > Metazoa > Chordata > Chondrichthyes > Pristiophoridae > Pristiophorus > Pristiophorus japonicus. The sequence goes on from NC_091996.1 coordinate 972,208, forward strand.
AGGGATGGATCAGGGTAGCGAGGGGGCGAGGGAGGAAGAGCAACGGAGGAAGGGAGTGAGGGAGGGAGCGAGGGGGCGAGGCACTCCCGTACATCTTCACTGGGAGCCGCTGACTCGGCAAACACACCGGCAACAAAGCACAGCAAGATCCCGGGGACCCAGCCTCGGATCGATTGGCGTTTGCCGCGTTACATGGACAGCAATGGAAACTAATGGCCATCAGAACATTGCTCACCACATTCTCACACAGCAAGATCCCAGCAAAGGCGATCAGACCATTGGCTGATTAATAGGCTCTTTTGCTGATGTTAATTGATTGAGGAATGTTGGCCCAGGAATCCGCTGCTGCCAAAGTGACCGTGGGATCTTTTACATCCACCTGAACACACAGTTGTGGCCTCGGTGTAACGTCTCATCCCAAATATGGCAACTCCGACAGTGCGGCACTCCCTCAGTACTGCCCCTCTGACAGTGCGGCGCTCCCTTGGTACTGCCCCTCCGACAGTGCGGCACTCCATCAGTACTGCCCCTCCGACAGTGCGGCGCTCCCTCGGTACTGCCCCTCTGACAGTGCAGCGCTCCCTCAGTACTGCCCCTCCGACAGTGCGGCACTCCATCAGTACTGCCCCTCCGACAGTGCAGTGCTCCCTCAGTACTGCCCCTCCGACAGTGCAGCACTCCCTCAATACCACCCCTCCGACAGTGCAGCGCTCCCTCAGTACTGCCCCTCCGACAGTGCAGCGCTCCCTCAGTACTGCCCCTCCGACAGTGCAGCACTCCCTCAATACCGCCCCTCCGACAGTGCAGCGCTCCCTCAGTACTGACGGTCCGCGTTGCGGAGTTGGAGCTGAAGGTGGATTCACTCTGGAGCATCCACGATGCTGAGAATGACGTGAGTATCACGTGAGTATCACGTGTAGCGAGTTGGTCTTACCGCAGGAGAAGGGTCCACAGCCAGCGAGAGAATGGAAGACCAGCAGGAAGAGTAGTGCAAGGAAGGTAGTGCAGGGGTCCCCTGTGGTCATCCCACTGCAAAACAGATACACTGCTTTGAGTGCTGTTGAGGGGGATGACTCATCAGGAGCAGGCAGCAGCAGCCAAGTTCATGGCACCGTGGCTGGCTCTGTTGCACAGGAGGGCAGGAAAAAGAGTGGGCGAGCGATACTGATAGGGGATTCAATTGTAAGGGGAATAGATAGGCGTTTCTGCGGCCGCAACCGAGACTCCAGGATGGTACGTTGCCTCCCTGGTGCAAGGGTCAAGGATGTCTCGGAGCGGGTGCAGGACATTCTAAAAAGGGAGGGAGAACAGCCAGTTGTCGTGATGCACGTTGGTACCAATGACATAGGTAAAAAAAGGGATGAGTTCCTACGAAATGAATTTAAGGAGCTAGGAGCTAAATTAAAAAGTAGGACCTCAAAAGTAGTAATCTCGGGATTGCTACCAGTGCCACGTGCTAGTCAGAGTAGGAATCGCAGGATAGCTCAGATGAATACGTGGCTTGAGCAATGGTGCAGCAGGGAGGGATTCAAATTCCTGGGGCATTGGAACCGGTTCTGGGGGAGGTGGGACCAGTACAAACCGGACGGTCTGCACCTGGGCAGAATCGGAACCAATGTCCTCGGGGGAGTGTTTGCTAGTGCTGTTGGGGAGGAGTTAAACTAATATGGCAGGGGGATGGGAACCAATGCAGGGAGATAGAGGGAAACAAAAAGGAGGCAAAAACAAAAGACAGAAAGGAGATGAGGAAAAGTGGAGGGCAGAGAAACCCAAGGCAAAGAACAAAAAGGGCCATTGTACAGCAAAATTCTAAAAGGACAAAGGGTGTTAAAAAAACAAGCCTAAAGGCTTTGTGTCTTAATGCAAGGAGTATCCGCAATAAGGTGGATGAATTAACTGTGCAAATAGATGTTAACAAATATGATGTGATTGGGATTACGGAGACGTGGCTCCAGGATGATCAGGGCTGGGAACTCAACATCCAGGGGTATTCAACATTCAGGAAGGATAGAATAAAAGGAAAAGGAGGTGGGGCAGCATTGCTGGTTAAGGAGGAGATTAAGGCAATAGTTAGGAAGGACATTAGCTTGGATGATGTGGAATCTCTATGGGTAGAGCTGCAGAACACCAAAGGGCAAAAAACGTTAGTGGGAGTTGTGTACAGACCTCCAAACAGTAGTAGTGATGTTGGGGAGGGCATCAAACAGGAAATTAGGGGTGCGTGCAATAAAGGTGCAGCAGTTATAATGGGTGACTTTAATATGCACATAGATTGGGCTAACCAAACTGGAAGCAATACGGTGGAGGAGGATTTTCTGGAGTGCATAAGGGAATAAGGGATGGTTTTTTCGACCAATATGTCGAGGAACCAACTAGGGGGGAGGCCATCTTAGACTGGGTGTTATGTAATGAGAGAGGATTAATTAGCAATCTCGTTGTGCGAGGCCCCTTGGGGAAGAGTGACCATAATATGGTGGAATTCTGCATTGGGATGGAGAATGAAACAGTTAATTCAGAGACCATGGTCCAGAACTTAAAGAAGGCTAACTTTGAAGGTATGAGGCGTGAATTGGCTGGGATGGATTGGCGAATGATACTTAAGGGGTTGACTGTGGATGGGCAATGGCAGATATTTAGAGACCGCATGGATGAACTGCAACAATTGTACATTCCTGTCTGGCATAAAAATAAAAAAGGGAAGGTGGCTCAACCGTGGCTATCAAGGGAAATCAGGGATAGTATTAAAGCCGAGGAAGTGGCATACAAATTGGCCAGAAATAGCAGCGAACCTGGGGACTGGGAGAAATTTAGAACTCAGCAGAGGAGGACAAAGGGTTTGATTAGGGCAGGGAAAATGGAGTATGAGAAGAAGCTTGCAGGGAACATTAAGACGGATTGCAAAAGTTTCTATAGATATGTAAAGAGAAAAAGGTTAGTAAAGACAAACGTAGGTCCTCTGCAGTCAGAATCAGGGGAAGTCATAACGGGGAACAAAGAAATGGCGGACCAATTGAACAAGTACTTTGGTTCGGTATACACGAAGGAGGACACGAACAACCTTCCGGTTATAAAAGGGGTCGGGGGGTCTAGTAAGGAGGAGGAACTGAGGGAAATCCTTATTAGCCGGGAAATTGTGTTGGGGAAATTGATGGGATTGAAGGCCGATAAATCCCCAGGGCCTGATGGACTGCATCCCAGAGTACTTAAGGAGGTGGCCTTGGAAATAGTGGATGCGTTGACAGTCATTTTCCAACATTCCATTGACTCTGGATCAGTTCCTATGGAGTGGAGGGTAGCCAATGTAACCCCACTTTTTAAAAAAGGAGGGAGAGAGAAAACAGGGAATTATAGACCGGTCAGCCTGACATCGGTAGTGGGTAAAATGATGGAATCAATTATTAAGGATGTCATAGCAGTGCATTTGGAAAGAGGTGACATGATAGGTCCAAGTCAGCATGGATTTGTGAAAGGGAAATCATGCTTGACAAATCTTCTGGAATTTTTTGAGGATGTTTCCAGTAGAGTGGATAAGGGAGAACCAGTTGATGTGGTATATTTGGACTTTCAGAAGGCGTTCGACAAGGTCCCACACAAGAGATTGATGTGCAAAGTTAGAGCACATGGGATTGGGGGTAGTGTACTGACATGGATTGAGAACTGGTTGTCAGACAGGAAGCAAAGAGTAGGAGTAAATGGGTACTTTTCAGAATGGCAGGCAGTGACTAGTGGGGTACCGCAAGGTTCTGTGCTGGGGCCCCAGCTGTTTACACTGTACATTAATGATTTAGATGAGGGGATTAAATGTAGTATCTCCAAATTTGCGGATGACACTAAGTTGGGTGGCAGTGTGAGCTGCGAGGAGGATGCTTTGAGGCTGCAGAGCGACTTGGATAGGTTAGGTGAGTGGGCAAATGCATGGCAGATGAAGTATAATGTGGATAAATGTGAGGTTATCCACTTTGGTGGTAAAAACAGAGAGACAGACTATTATCTGAATGGTGACAGATTAGGAAAAGGGGAGGTGCAACGAGACCTGGGTGTCATGGTACATCAGTCATTGAAAGTTGGCATGCAGGTGCAGCAGGCGGTTAAGAAAGCAAATGGCATGTTGGCCTTCATAGCAAGGGGATTTGAGTACAGGGGCAGGGAGGTGTTGCTACAGTTGTACAGGGCATTGGTGAGACCACACCTGGAGTATTGTGTACAGTTTTGGTCTCCTAACCTGAGGAAGGACATTCTTGCTATTGAGGGAGTGCAGCGAAGGTTCACCAGACTGATTCCCGGGATGGCGGGACTGACCTATCAAGAAAGACTGGATCAACTGGGCTTGTATTCACTGGAGTTCAGAAGAATGAGAGGGGACCTCATAGAAACATTTAAAATTCTGACGGGGTTAGACAGGTTAGATGCAGGAAGAATGTTCCCAATGTTGGGGAAGTCCAGAACCAGAGGTCACAGTCTAAGGATAAGGGGTAAGCCATTTAGGACCGAGATGCGGAGGAACTTCTTCACCCAGAGAGTGGTGAACCTGTGGAATTCTCTACCACAGAAAGTTGTTGAGGCCAATTCACTAAATATATTCAAAAAGGAGTTAGATGAGGTCCTTACTACTAGGGGGATCAAGGGGTATGGCGAGAAAGCAGGAATGGGGTCCTGAAGTTGAATGTCCAGCCATGAACTCATTGAATGGCGGTGCAGGCTAGAAGGGCCGAATGGCCTACTCCTGCACCTATTTACTATGTTTCTATGTTTCTATGTTTCTATGTACTGCCCCTCCGACAGTGTGGCACTCCCTCAATACCGCCCCTCCGACAATGCAGCGCTCCCTCAGTACTGCCCCTCCGACAGCACAGTGCTCCCTCAGTACTGCCTCTCTGAAAGTGCGGCACTCCCTCAGTCTTCCCCTCCGACAGTGCAGCGCTCCCTCAGTACTGCCCTCTGACAGTGCAGCGCTCCCTCAGTACTGCCCCTCTGACAGTGCAGCGCTCCCTCAGTACTGCCCCTCCGACAGTGTGGTACTCCCTCAGTACTGCCCCTCCGACAGTGTGGTACTCCCTCAGTACTGCCCCTCTGACAGTGTAGCGCTCCCTCAGTACTGCCCCTCCGACAGTGTGGTACTCCCTCAGTACTGCCCCTCTGACAGTGTAGCGCTCCCTCAGTACTGCCCTTCTGACAGTGCAGCGCTCCCTCAGTACTGCCCCTCTGACAGTGTGATACTCCCTCAGTACTGCCCCTCTGACAGTGCAGCGCTCCCTCAGTACTGCACTGGAGTGTCGGCCTGGATTATGTGCTCCAAGTCCCTGGAACGGGAGTTGAACCCACGACCTTGTGACACAGAGGCGAGAGTGCTGCCCACTGAGCCCCGGACGATATCTATGATGCTCGGATTTGTTTCTCTGCGTTGCAGTCTGCAGCCCGGTCTGTGCTGACAGTGTGAGCCAGCAGCTTTGCTCGGTCTTGGTCTCGGGGCAGACTGCGTTTGGAGGTTACGGGGAGCATCGAATGTCTGTGGTGTGGGAGCACAAGCCGCGGACAGACTCTCCCTTGCTGTGGGTGAAGTGGAACTCCGGCGCAGACCGGCTTTTCGATCGCCGCAGCGTCTATCCTCCTTTCGCTCCGATCCGTCGCCACATCACACGCACCAGATTTCTCCACGTGAGCTGTTGCCGATCCTGCAGCCATTTAACTCGATGAGCCAGTAAGGCCGGCTCAGCCTGGCCAATACACACAGGCCGGGGCATTCACAGGGTCAGCACACACCCAGCTTTCACACCAGCATTGGATCAAGCTCAGGTGTCATGCCCTCACAGTCGAATAGCATGCCTGGATGGACACATGTAGAACAGTGGGGTGCTCGGGGGTGGGGCGGGGTGACTGCCCCCCCCCCCAATGAATGCCACTCAGTCTCTGGGGAGGTGGGTGGGCAGAATCAAATAAAACTCATAACTGCCCAAAAATCTCCTCCAAATATAAATGACAGTGAATGGGCTGATGTGACAGTTAGTCCCGGGGTGGTGGGATGGCAGGGCGGGTGGGAGATGAGGAAGTGAGATGTTTGAATCTCTGCCATATCACTCGCTTGCTGCTGCTGATCCAGTGAAAGGAACCACAAGCCCAGACAGAGTGACGCTTGCTCTCCGGGCCGTGTCTCGCGGTACTGCTCTGAGACATCGGGAGTGATGTGGGGTCAGCTACACTCACACTCCCCCTCCGTTTAAACCGCAGGGAAATATGTGGTCCTGGATCCCCACTGCACACCCCACACAGTTCTGTCTGTGTGACTGAGTGTATGTGTGTGTGTGACTGTGTGTGTGTGTGTGTGTGAGTGGGTGCCTGCGTGAGTGTGCGAGTGTGTGCGTGTGTGTGTGAATGTGGGTGTCTGCGTATGTGTGTGTGTGTGTGTGCGAGTGTGAGTGTTTTTTGAATGTGTGAGTGAGTGAGTGAGTATGAGTGTGTGAGTGTCAGTGTGTGCGAGTGTGTGAGTGTGAGTGTGCGATTGTGTGAGTGAGAGTATGTGCAAGTCTGTGTATGTTACTGTGTGTATGAGTGAGAGTGTGTGCGACTGTGTGTATGAATGAGAGTGTGTGCGAGTCTGCGAGTGTGTATGAGTGTGAGTGTGTGTGCGGGTGAGTGTGTGTGTGAGTGTGCATGTGTGTTAGTGTGGGTGAGTGTGTGTAATTGTGTGTGTGAGTGTGTGATTGTATGTGTGTGAATGTGTGTGTGAGTGCGTGTGAATTTGTGAGTGTGTGTGTTTGTGTGAGTGTTTGTGTGAGTGTGAGCATATGCCGTGTGTGAGTGAGTGCATGTGAGTGAGTGTGTGTGTGTGAGTGAGTGTGTCTGAGTGTGCGTCAGTGTGTGAGTGAGTGTGTGTGTGTGGGTGTGTGTTTGTGTGTGTGAATGAGTGACTGTGTGTGTGTGAGAGAGTTTGCATGTGTGAGTGAGTGAGTGTGCGTGAGTGTATGTGTGAGTGTGAGTGTATGAGTGTGTAAGTGTGTGTGTATGTGTGTGAGAGAGTCTGTGTGTGAGTGAGTGAGTGAGTGAGCGTGTGTGTATGTGAGTGCATGTGTGAGTGTGAGTGTGAGTGTGTGTGTGTGTGTGTGTGTGAGTGTGATAGTGTGTGTGTGCGTGTGTTTTTGTGTGACTGTGTGTGTTTGAGTGTGCGTGAGTGTGTTGAGTATGTGAGTGTATGAGTGTGTGTGTGAGTGAGTGTGACTGTGTGTTTGTGTGTGACTGTGTGTGAGTGTGTGTGCATGAGTTTGTGTGAGTGTATGTGTGAGACTGTGTGGTGTGTGTATGTGAGTGTGACTGTGTGTTTGTGTGTGACTGTGTGTGATTGTGTGTGCATGAGTTTGTGTGAGTGTGTGTGTGAGTGTGTGAGTGTGACTGTGTGTGACTGTGTGTTTGAGTGTGCCTGAGTGTGTTCAGTGTGTGAGTGTGTGAGTGTGGGTGTGAGTGTTTGTGTGTGTTTGTGTGTGACTGTGTGTGAATGTGTGTGCGTGAGTTTGTGTGTGTGTGTGAGAGTATGAGGGAGTGTGTGAGTGTGTGTGTGTGTTTGTGTGTGACTGTGTGAGTGTGTGTGCTTGAGTTTGTGAGAGTGTGTGTGTGAGTGAGTGTGTGTGTGAGTGTGTTGAGTGTGTGTGTGTGAGTGTGTGTGTGAGTGTGTGATTGTATGTGTGTGTGATGGTGTGTGTGAGTATGTGAGTGTATGGGTGAGTGTGTGAGTATGTGGGTGTTTGTGTGTGTGTGAGAGAGTCTGTGTGTGAGTGAGTGAGCGTGTGTGTATGTGAGTGTATGTATGAGTGTGAGTGAGTGTGTGAGAGTGTATGAGTGTGCGTGAGTGTGTGCGTGTATGAATGTGAGTGTGTGTTTGTGTGTGAGTGTCTTAGAGTGTGTGCGTGAGTATGTGAATGTGTGTATGAGTGTGTGAGTGTGTGTGTGCGTGTGTATGTGTCTGTGAGTGTGACTGTGTGTTTATGTGTAACTGTGTGTGTTTGAGTGTGCGCGAGTGTGTTGAGTGTGAGTGAGTGTGTGTGTGAGTGTGTGTACATGTATGAGTAAGCGTATATGTGAGTGTGTGTGAGTGTGTGTGAGTGTGTGTACATGTATGGGTAAGCGTCTATGTGAGTGTGTGTGTGTGTGACTGTGAGTGTGACCTAGGGGAGATGTGTTTGAGAGAGCGGGCACTGTGCGATGGGGCAAATCGTGTGTGTGCTGTAAATCTCTCTCAGTCCAGGAGCCCTGTGCTGGGCACGCTCTCTCACACACAGCCCCGGGGTATCAGACAGCTTCCCCGGCAGCCAATGTAACCGCTCGTGTCATGTATTCAACTATCATTGTAACCCATGTATAAGCTGACCTAAGTTGTACACCTTGAGAACATTGACCACAGGGGCGAACTTGTGGGAGACACTCCTAACCTGGACTTTCAGGTATAAAAGGGGAAGCTCCACCCACCTTCATCACTTGAGGTCTTGGTAATAAAGATAACTGGTCACAGAGTGACCTTCTCTCAAGTATGGGCCTCGTGTGCATTTATACTGTATAGTGAGGACATATCATTGGCGACGAGGAACTGGGATTTAAACCACGCGAGCATGGCCACTAGCAGCACAGATGAGAGGTACTGTGTTGGTGATGATTGGGACGACTTTATTGAGAGACTACAGCAAAGTTTTGTCACTAAGGAATGGTTGGGACATGATTCAGCCGACAAACGCAGGGCTCATCTCCTGACGGTTTGTCGGTCCAGGACGTACTCCCTGATGAAGGACCTTCTAGCACCAGAGTAGCCAGCGGACAAGACATTCGAAGAGCTCAGTAAGTTGATCGGGGAACACCTTAAACCGGCGAGCAGCATGCACATGGTGAGACACCGGTTTTACACGCACCGGCGGCGAGAAGGGCAAAGCGTTCCAGACTTCGTGGCAGATCTCCGGAGACTGGCGAGCCTATGTAAGTTCACAGATACATGTAGAGCGGAGATGCTGTGAGACTTTTTTATTGAGGGCATCGGGCACGCTGGGGTTTTCAGGAAACTGATTGAGACCAAAGACTTGACCTTGGAAGCGGCAGCTCTGATAGCCCAGACCATTATCTCAGGGGAGGAAGAGACCAGAATGATTTATGGCAACAATCTTGGCTCAAATGCGGCAAATGACCAGGGAGTCAACATTGTTAACATGGCACACAGTTCTCGAGGCAGACAAGGGCAATCGGTAATGCCCTAGGATGCAGTCGAACCCAAAGGGGGAATTCAACAGAGACAATGGCTAGCTGAACGGCGATTCATGCCATCACAATGGACAATGCGGCCAGTAATGGGGCCATCAACACCTGTTAATGGTGCGCTTAAGGACAGTGACAGAGACAGTCAGAGACGATCGACTGGTAATGGACCTTTTGTTTCCAACAACGGGGCCTCCAGCTCATGCTGGAGGTGTGGAGGCAAACACCCAGCCAGAGATTGCAGGTATCAGCAATATACCTGCAGAAACTGCAACCTCAGCGATCACTTGGCGCATATGTGCAGGAAGCCTGCAGCCAGGTTGATGTACGAGGAGGATGGGCCCGATGTAAGCCCTACAAGGCCAAATGAATACTGGGGGAAATCGCTGGAAGCTGAAGTTCAGTGAGTTCATGTGGAGCACGTATACAGTTCATACACCAGGACGCCACCGATAATGATGAAAGTGCTCCTCAATGGCATCCCAGTAACAATGGAGCTAGACACGGGGACCAGCCAGTCCCTGATGAGTATCAAACAGTTCGAAAGGTTGTGGGTGTCCAAGGCCAGGAGGCAAAAATTATTGCCGATTGACGCACTGCTACGGACATATACAAAGGAGATCATTCCGGTGCTAGGCAGTGCCACGGTAGTCGTGACCCACAAAGTTTCGGAGAACAGGTTGCCACTCTGGATTGTCCCGGGGGACGGTCCCGCACTACTGGGGAGGAGTTGGCTTGCTGTCATGAACTGGAAATGGGGCGATATCAATGCAATTTCCTCTGTGGAGCGAGTATCATGCTCACAGGTTCTGGGCAAATTTGACTCATTATTTCAACCCTGCATTGGCACTTTCATGGGGACCAAGGTAGTGATTCACATAAACCCGGACACCAGGCCAGTACACCACAAGGCCAGAGCAGTGCCGTACGTGATGGTGGAAAAGATAGAAGGCAAATTGGACCGCCTGCTGAGGGAAGGCATCATCTCGCCAGTCGAATTCAGTAACTGGGTGAGCCCGATTGTGCTGGTGCTCAAGGCGGATGGGTCGGTCAGGATATGTGGTGATTACAAGGCCACCATCAATCGGGTGTCACTCCAAGACCAGTACCCGCTACCGAGAGCGGAGGACCTCTTTGCGACGCTATCAGGTGGCAAACATTTTTCAAAATTGGACCTGACCTCAGCTTACATGACCCAGGAGCTGGCGAGTGAGTCGAAGAAGCTGACCACCATCACGACACAAAAGGGGTTGTTTGAGTACAACAGATGTCCGTTCGGGATTCGCTCGGCCGCCGCGATCTTTCAGCGAAATATGGAAAGCCTCCTCAAGTCGATTCCAAGGATGGTGGTTTTTCAGGACGACATCCTCATCACGGGTTGCGATACTGAAGAAAACCTCCACAACCTGGAGGAGGTGCTACGCAGACTGGATCGGGTAGGGCTGCGATTGAAAAAGGCGAAGTGCATGTTCTTAGCTCCAGAGGTAGAATTCCTGGGGAGGAGGATAACAGCAGACGGGATCAGACCTACTGCGTCCAAAACGGAAGGGATCCAGAGAGCACCCAGACCCCGTAACACGACGGAGCTGCGTTCATTCCTGGGGCTCCTGAACTATTTTGGCAACTTTCTTCCCAAATTGAGCACGCTGCTAGAGCTGCTACACGTGCTCCTACGCAAAGGTCACGATTGGGTCTGGGGAGACAGCCAGGAAAGAGATTTTGATCGAGCACACAATTTGTTATGCTCCAACAAACTGTTAACGTTATATGACCCATGTAAGAAACTAGTTTTAACGTGCGATGCATCGTCCTATGGGGTCGGGTGTGTGTTGCAGCATGTGAATGCCAATGGTCAGTTACAGCCGGTAGCTTATGCCTCCAGAAGTCTGTCCCGGGCAGAAAGGGGCTACAGGATGGTAGAAAATGATGCGCTAGCATGTGTATATGCAGTAAAGAAAATGCACCAGTCCCTGTTTGGCAGGAAATTTGAGCTGGAGACAGATCACAAACCCCTAACGTCCCTTTTGGCCGACAACAAGTCCATAAATGCTAATGCATTGGCCCACATACAGAGGTGGGCACTCATGTTAGTCGCCTATGACTATGCAATTCGGCACAGACCGGGCACTGAAAACTGCGGCGATGCACTCAGCAGGCTCCCACTAGCCACCACTAAGGGGGCTACCGAGCATGGTGCTGAGATGGTCATGGCTGTTGAAGCTTTCGAAAGCGAAGGCTCACCTGTGACAGCCTGTCAGATTAAAGTCTGGACAAATAGAGACCCGCTACTGTCTTTAGTCAAGAAATGTGTCCTAAATGGGGACTGGGCAGCCACGTACGGGGCATGCCCTGAGGAATTTAAACCATTTCACAGGTGCAAGGATGAACTCTCAATTCAGGCCGATTGCCTACTGTGGGGAAACTGAGTAGTCATGCCCCAGAGGGGCAGAGAGGTGTTTATCAGAGAATTTCACAATGGGCACCCGGGCATTGTCATGATGAAGGCAATTGGCAGGTCACACGTTTGGTGGCCAGGGGTAGATGCAGACCTGGAACTTTGTGTTCACAGGTGCAACACGTGTGTTCAGCTGGGCAATGCACCCAGGGAAGCCCCCCTTAGCCCTTGGCCATGGCCCGCCAAGCCATGGTCACACATCCATGTGGACTACGCAGGTCCTTTCATGGGAAAAATGTTTTTGGTTGTAGTCGAAGCCTACTCCAAATGGATCGAGTGTGACATTCTCAATTCAAGCACATCCTCGGCCACGGTAGAAAGTCTACAGGCAATGTTCGCCGCCCATGGTCTACCGGACGTCTTAGTCAGCGACAATGGCCCGTGCTTCACAAGCACTGAATTCCAGGACTTCATGGCAGGAAATGGAATCAACCATGTCAGAACGGCACCGTTGAAGCCGGCCTCAAACGGCCAGGCGGAACGAGCAGTGCAGATAATCAAACAGGGGATGCTCAGAATCCAAGGGGGTTCCCTACAAAGCAGCTTATCCCGCCTCCTATTGGCCGACCACACTCGCTCACAAGGGTTCCACCCGCAGAGCTGCAAATGAAAAGGACGCTCAAAACCAGGTTATCCCTTATACACCCTACTATGAAAGAAATTGTTGAGAGCAGGCGTCAGTCACAATGTGACTACCATGACAGGAATGCGAGGGCGCGATGTATTGATGTCAATTGTAAAGTCCTGTCCCCTCAGTACAGACTCACACGAGGCATGCAGTGAAGTCAAGGTCACTCTGGACCTGCACCTTTATTTCACAGCTCTGGAATGCTGCACTTGCCTGAGACCTGTCCTTATATACCTGTCTCTTGCAAGTGCACCCCTGGTGGTAAGGTATGCTGGTGGTTACAGGTCATATCTTATTACAGTCGTGTATAGCATGTTAGGATACAGTTATATATAATAATGTAAGATACATGACATCACCCTCCCCCAAGGTCTTATTGTCTTTATAGGTTCACTCTCTCAGGTGGAGCGTCTGAGTTGTGGTTCAGTTGTTTGCCTTGGTGTCTGTTTTTCTTTGGGTGTGGTTGCTGGTATCTCGCCTGGGCTGTCTGTTTCGATTGGTGTGATTGTTGTTGACTCGTCTGGGCTGTCTGTTGGGATTGCCCTTTCCTCAGGTTGTTCCCTCTGTCTGTCCACCAGGTGTGGTGTGAGTTCCACATTGTAGTCTGCCTCTGGTTCCGCAGTGTTGTTGGTAAATCTGCTTTTGACTTGGTCCACATGCCTTTGGCAGGTTTTGCCATTGTCCATTTGTACTACCAGTAGCCTGTTTCCTTCCTTGCCCGTTACTGTCCCTGCAAGCCATTTGGGACCCCTGCCATAGTTTAGTACAAACACGTTGTCCCCTATCTCATTCCATCTCCCCCTCGAATTTCTGTCATGGTACTCAGTCAGCTGATGGCACTTTGCCTCAACGATTTCGTGCATGTCTGGGAGGATTAATGAGAGCCTTGTTTTTAAAGTCCTTTTCATCAACAGTTGCGCGGGGGGGATCCCAGTCAGTGAGTGCGGACGAGATCTGTATGCCAGCATCAGTCGCAACAGGCGACCCTGCAGCGAGGGACCTTGGATTTTAAGCATGCCTTGTTTAATGATTTGCACTGCTCTCTCCGCCTGGCCGTTGGAGGCCGGCTTGAACGGTGCCGTCTTGACGTGATTTATGCCATGGTCAATTATAAAGTCTTGGAATTCTGCGCTGGTGAAGCACGGACCATTGTCACTGACCAATATGTCAGGGATTCCATGCGTTGTAAACATGGTTGCGAGGCTCTCCACAGTGGTGGAGGTTGTGCTCGAGTTTAAAATGGTGCATTCAATCCACTTTGAAAATGCATCTACAACTACGAGGAACATTTTGCCCATGAATGGGCCCGCATAGTCTACGTGCACCCGCGACCACGGTTTGGTAGGCCAGGGCCAGGGGCTCAGTGGAGCCTCCCTGGAGGCATTGCTGAGTTGGGCACAAATGGTGCACCTTCGGACGCAAAGCTCCAAGTCCGCATCAATACCAGATCACCAGACATGGGATCTGGCTATGGCCTTCATGAGAACGATCCCCGGGTGCTCGCGGTGGAGCTCCCGGACAAATGCCTCTCTGCCTCGCAGAGGCATGACTACTCGGCTGCCCCACATCAGGCAGTCTGCTTGTAGTGATAGCTCATGCATGCACCTGTGAAAGGGTTTTAATTCCTTGGGGCAGGCATCGCGAGCCTCTGCCCAGTCACCGGTTAGGACATATCTTTTTACTAAGGATAACGTGGGGTCGCTGGCCGTCCAGGCTCTGATTTGAAGAGCCGTCATGGGCGAACCTGTGGACTCAAAGGCATTGATTGCCATGACTATCTCACAGTCCTGTTCGTCAGACCCTTCCGTGGTCGCCAGGGGTAGCCTGCTGAGCGCGTCGGCACAGTTGTCTGTGCCTGGTCTGTGCCTTATGGTATAGTCGTAGGACGCCAGCATGAGTGCCCACCGTTGAATTCGCACCGAGGCGTTGGCGTTTATTGCCTTGCTCTCGAATAGGAGGGACGTGATGGACATGTGGTCGGTTTCTAACGCGAACTTGGCCCCGAAAAGTTATCGGTGCATCTTTTTGACACCGTACACGCACGCGAGCGCCTCCTTCTCTACCATTCCGTATCCGCGCTCTGCCCGCGAAAGTGACCTGGAGGCATAAGCTATGGGTTGTAATTTGCCCGCACTATTGACATGTTGCAAAACGCACCCGACCCCATACACTGACGCATCGCATGTGAGAACTAGCTTTTTAACTGGGTCAAAGAAAGTCAAAACACTGTTGGAACACAGAAGGTTGCGTGCCTTATTGAAGGCGCGTTCCTGGGCGTCCCCCCAAAACCAATCGCACCCCTTCCTGAGTAGCACTTGGACAGGCTCCAAAAGCGTGCTTAAGTTCTGCATAAAGTTCCCAAAGTAACTGAGTAGCCCGAGAAAGGCGCGCAGTTCTGAGATATTCCGGGGCCTGGGTGCCAGGCGAATTGCTTCTGTTTTGGACTCTGTTGGGCGGATTCCATTAGCGGCAATCCTTCTGCCCAAAAATTCAACCTCGGGAGCGAGAAACAGGCACTTGGATTTCTTGACTCGTAGGCCTACCCGATCCAACCGCTTTAGTACTTCCTCCAAATTACGGAGATGGGAGTTGGTGTCCCTGCCCGTGATAAGTATGTCGTCTTGAAATACAACCGTCCCCGGGATGGACTTGAGCAGACTCTTCATGTTGCGCTAGAATATGGCAGCTGCCGACCTGATGCCGAATGGGCATCGATTTTACATGAAAAGGCCTCGATGTGTGTTGATGATGGTGAGTAGCTTGGATTCCTCGGTCAATTCTTGCGTCATATACGCAGATGTGAGGTCTAATTTTGAGAAAAGTTTACCTCCAGCCAATGTGGCAAATAAGTCCTCCGCTCTGGGCAGCGGGTACTGGTCCTGTAGGGAGACTCTGTTTATGGTAGATTTGTAGTCCCCACAGATTCGTACGGATCCATCAGGCTTCATGACTGGGACGATGGGACTTGCCCAGTCGCTAAATTCCACAGGTGATATAATGCCTTCCCGCAGAAGCCTGTTTAGTTTGTGTTCAATCTTTTCCCTCATCACATCGGGTACAGCTCTGGCCTCGTGATGGACCGCTCTAGCATCCTGTGTGATGTAGATTTTGACTTTGGCCCCTTTGGCATGGACATCATCCCATTTCCAGTTTAGTTTTGCCAGCAGTGCTGGGGGGTCTCCGGGGACAATGCACAGGGGAAGTCGGTTCACTGTTCCTTTGTGTGTGACAGAGAGCGTGGCGCTGCCGAGGACTGGTACGATTTCTTTGGTATAGGTCCTTAGTGTGGTGTTGACCCTTGTGAGTTTTGGTCTGTCTCTTTTATGCGGCCACAGTTGTTCAAATTGTTGAGCGCCCATGAGAGATTGACTTGCTCCCGTATACAGTTCCATGTTGACAGATATCCCATTGAGTAGGACCCTCATCATTATAGGAGGCGTCCTGTTGTAGGAGCAGCGGCCATTGATCGTGTTGACCCACTGTACACCGGTGTCCCGGGTACTGTCCCCACCATCTTCTGGTCCGCTTTCCGACCCATCCGAGCTGCCATTTTTTTGGCACATGCGGGCCAAATGCCCTGTATATTCACAATTTCTGCAAACAGCCTGCTGAAATAGACATCCCCTTGACGAGTGCCCACCCCCACACCTCCAGCACAGACCTGTTCCATTGTTCAAAGAGTTCCCAAAAAATCTGCTGCGTCTGGCTGATCTCTCTTGAGCTTCTCTCAGTTTGTAGTTGATTGCTCGCATTGTGGGTTGATGAGGTGTGAACGGCCGTTCCTGTGGCCCTTGATGGCCTCTGCCTGCTGTCGAGAGCCTGTTCTCCCGGTTTTGTCTGTGTATGGGGGTAGCAGCTTGATGGCTTCTGCCTGCTGTCGAGAGCCTGTTCTCCCGGTTTTGTCTGTGTGTGGGGGTAGCAGCTTGTTTAGTGCTGTGAACTTCTTCTTCCGATATTTCGTTAGTTGTCGTACCTGCATTGTAAATCAACCTTGTTTCTTCTTCCCCTACCAAGAATGTCTGTGCAACCAGTGCTGCTGCCTCTAAGGTCAGGTTCTTGGTCTCTATGAGCTTTCAGAATATGCCTGCGTAGCCTATTCCTTCAATGAAAAAGTCTCTCAGCATTTCTCTCCTCAGTTCATCGGAGAACTCACATAAACTAGCCAACCTCCGAAGTTCCGCCACGAAGTCGGGTATGCTCTGGCCCACACAGCGTCTGTAGTTGTAGAACCTGTGTCTGGCCATGTGTAGGCTGCTCGCTGGCTTCAGGTGGTCTCTTACCAGTGTGCTCAATTCTTCAAATGACTTGCTTGCTGGTTTCTTGGGTGCCAACAGATCCTTCATTAAAGCGTATGTTTTCGAGCCACAGCTGGTCAAGAGATGGGCTCTTCTCTTGTCTGCCTTATCGTCGCCTAACCAGTCTTTGGTTACAAAGCTTTGCTGGAGCCTTTCTATAAAGTCCTCCCAATTGTCTCCCGCATTGTACTTTTCATCTGATCCGTTGTTCGCCATTCTGTGGATGCTGTAATCCCGTAACCCGTCGCCACTGTAAAGTCCTGTCCCCTCAGTACAGATTCACACGAGGCATGTAGTGAAGTCAAGGTCACTCTGGACCTGCACCTTTATTTCACAGCTCTGGAATGCTGCACTTGCCTGAGACCTGTCCTTATATACCTGTCTCTTGCAAGTGCACCCCTGGTGGTAAGGTATGCTGGTGGTTACAAGTCATATCTTATTACAGTCATGTATAGCATGTTAGGATACAGTTATATATAATAATGTAAGATACATGACATCAATGACCCTGTTTTTGTCCTTAATTATGCTGCAGGGCCCAAATGGCTCGCAGGCACTGTGATTGCCAAAGAGGGGAATAGGATTCTGGTAGTTAAACTTACCAGTGGACAAATCTGCCACAAACTAAAAGGAGGTTCAGCAACCCCATAGAAGAAGCAGAGGAAGAACACGATGTAGAGTTCACTCCACCACAGGTGACCGAACACCGGAACCAAGTGGAGGAGAGCCCAGTTACTGTGGGCAGTCCGGACAGGCCTGAGGCACCGCAAACAGCAGACACTCAGGCCAGCGCCCAACAACCAGAGCCCCAACTCAGGCGCTCTACAAGGGAGCGTAAACCACCAGAGAGACTCAACCTGTGATCCCAATAAGACTTTGTGGGGGGGAGGTGATGTCATGTATTCAACCAGCATTGTAACCCATGTATAATCTGACCTAAGTTGTACACTGTGAGAACAATGACCACTAGGTGGTGAACTTGTGGGAGACTCTCCTAACCTGGACCTTCAGGTATAAAAGGGGAAGCTCCACCCACCGTCTGTCTCTTGAGGTCTTGGTAATAAAGGTAACAGGTCACAGAGTGACCTTCTCTCAAGTATGGGCCTCGTGTGCATTTATACTGTATAGTAAGGACACAGCAGCTCGCCTCTCGGTGAGACAGTCAGAGCCTGTATTCTGCAGCCTGGGCCCCTTCTCGACAGGAGCCCCTTTAAATTTATTAAAGACAAGTTGCAGAGTTTGGCTGGGAGCAAAACGCTGGAAAATAAAATAAAATGCAAGTTCAAAGGGCATGAGCGAGGCCCCAATTTGACCCCTGACCCCTGACAGGCAGGAAGCTGGAAGGAGCTTGTAAAATCAGGGGGAATTCCCCTGCCCCAGGTGTGAGCCCCCACCTTCCCCCCGCTCCCCCCCCCCCCCGGGACAGAGCCTCAATCACTGCAACCTGAGAGAGTTAACCAAACTCTGGCCTGTGTGGAGGGAATCCACAGCAACTGAGGAAGCGAGGGAGGGAGGGGGCAAGGGAGGAGGAGCAAGGGAAGAGGAGGAGCGAGTGAGGGAGGGAGTGAGGGTGCGAGGGAGAAGGAGCAAGGGAGGGCGGAGGAGCGATGGAGGGAGCGAGGGGGCAAGGCACTCCCGTACATCTTCACTGGGAGCCGCTGACTCGGCAAACACACCGGCAACAAAGCACAGCAAGATCCCGGGGACCCAGCCTCGGATCGATTGGCGTTTGCCGCGTTACATGGACAGCAATGGAAACTAATGGCCTTCAGAACATTGCTCACCACATTCTCACACAGCAAGATCCCAGCAAAGGCGATCAGACCATTGGCTGATTAATAGGCTCTTTTGCTGATGTTAATTGATTGAGGAATTTTGGCCCAGGAATCCGCTGCTGCCAAAGTGACCGTGGGATCATTTACATCCACCTGAACACACAATTGTGGCCTCGGTGTAACGTCTCATCCCAAATATGGCAACTCCGACAGTGCGGCACTCCCTCAGTACTGCCCCTCTGACAGTGCAGCGCTCCCTCAGTACTGCCCCTCTGACAGTGCAGCGCTCCCTCAGTACTGCCCCTCCGACAGTGCGGCACTCCATCAGTACTGCCCCTCCGACAGTGCAATGCTCCCTCAGTACTGCCCGTCTGACAGTGTGGCACTACCTCAGTACTGCCCCTCCGTCAGTGCAGCGCTCCCTCAGTACTGCCCCTCCAACAGTGCAGCGCTCCCTCAGTACTGCACCTCCGACAGTGTGGCACTCCCTCAGTACTGCCCCTCCGACAGTGCAGCGCTTCCTCAGTAATGCCCCTCCGACAGTGCAGTGCTCCCTCAGTACTGCCCCTCCGACAGTGTGGTACTCCCTCAGTACTGCCCCTCCGACAGTGCAGCGCTCCCTCAGTACTGCCCCTCCGACAGTGCAGCGCTCCCTCAGTACTGCCCCTCTGACAGTGCAGCGCTCCCTCAGTACTGCCCCTCCGACAGTGCAGCGCTCCCTCAGTACTGCCCCTCCGATAGTGTGGCACTCCCTTAGTACTGCCTCTCCGACAGTGCAGCGCTCCCTCAGTACTGCCCCTCCGACAGTGCAGCGCTCCCTCAGTACTGCCCCTACGACAGTGTGGTACTCCCTCAGTACTGCCCCTCCGACAGTGCAGCGCTCCCTCAGTACTGCCCCTCCGACAGTGCAGCGCTCCCTCAGTACTGCCCCTCCGACAGTGCGGCGCTCCCTCAGTACTGCCCCTCCGACAGTGCGGTACTCCCTCAGTACTGCCCCTCCAACAGTGCAGCGCTCCCTCTGTACTGCCCCTGCGACAGTGCGGCACTCCCTCAGTACTGCCCCTCCGACAGTGTGGCACTCCCTCAGTACTGCCCCTCTGACAGTGCAGCGCTCCCTCAGTACTGCCCCTCTGACAGTGCAGCGCTCCCTCAGTACTGCCCCTCTGACAGTGCAGCGCTCCCTCAGTATTGCCCCTCCGACAGTGCAGCACTCGCTCAGTATTGCCCCTCCGACATTGTGGTACTCCCTCAGTACTGCCCCTCCGACAGTGCAGCGCTCCCTCAGTACTGCCCCTCTGACAGTGCGGTGCTCCCTCAGTACTGCCCCTCTGAGAGTGTAGCGCTCCCTCAGTACTGCCCCTCTGACAGTGCAGCGCTCCCTCAGTACTGCCCCTCCGACAGTGCAGCACTCCCTCAGTACTGCCCCTCTGACAGTGCAGCGCTCCCTCAGTACTGCCCCTCCGATAGTGTGGCACTCCCTTAGTACTGCCTCTCCGACAGTGCAGCGCTCCCTCAGTACTGCCCCTCCGACAGTGCAGCGCTCCCTCAGTACTGCCCCTACGACAGTGTGGTACTCCCTCAGTACTGCCCCTCCGACAGTGCAGCGCTCCCTCAGTACTGCCCCTCCGACAGTGCAGCGCTCCCTCAGTACTGCCCCTCCGACAGTGCGGCGCTCCCTCAGTACTGCCCCTCCGACAGTGCGGTACTCCCTCAGTACTGCCCCTCCAACAGTGCAGCGCTCCCTCTGTACTGCCCCTGCGACAGTGCGGCACTCCCTCAGTACTGCCCCTCCGACAGTGTGGCACTCCCTCAGTACTGCCCCTCTGGCAGTGCAGCGCTCCCTCAGTACTGCCCCTCTGACAGTGCAGCGCTCCCTCAGTACTGCCCCTCTGACAGTGCAGCGCTCCCTCAGTATTGCCCCTCCGACAGTGCAGCACTCCCTCAGTATTGCCCCTCCGACATTGTGGTACTCCCTCAGTACTGCCCCTCCGACAGTGCAGCGCTCCCTCAGTACTGCCCCTCTGACAGTGCGGTGCTCCCTCAGTACTGCCCCTCTGAGAGTGTAGCGCTCCCTCAGTACTGCCCCTCTGACAGTGCAGCGCTCCCTCAGTACTTCCCCTCTGACAGTGCGGCACTCCCTCAGTACTGCCCCTCCGACAGTGCAGCACTCCCTCAGTACTTCCCCTCTGACAGTGCAGCGCGCCCTCAGTACTGCCCCTCCGACAGTGCAGCACTCCCTCAGTACTGCCCCTCTGACAGTGCAGCGCTCCCTCAGTACTGCACTGGAGTGTCGGCCTGGATTATGTGCTCCAAGTCCCTGGAACGGGAGTTGAACCCACGACCTTGTGACACAGAGGCGAGAGTGCTGCCCACTGAGCCCCGGACGATATCTATGATGCTCGGATTTGTTTCTCTGCGTTGCAGTCTGCAGCCCGGTCTGTGCTGACAGTGTGAGCCAGCAGCTTTGCTCGGTCTTGGTCTCGGGGCAGACTGCGTTTGGAGGTTACGGGGAGCATCGAATGTCTGTGGTGTGGGAGCACAAGCCGCGGACAGACTCTCCCTTGCTGTGGGTGAAGTGGAACTCCGGCGCAGACCGGCTTTTCGATCGCCGCAGCGTCTATCCTCCTTTCGCTCCGATCCGTCGCCACATCACACGCACCAGATTTCTCCACGTGAGCTGTTGCCGATCCTGCAGCCATTTAACTCGATGAGCCAGTAAGGCCGGCTCAGCCTGGCCAATATACACAGGCCGGGGCATTCACAGGGTCAGCACACACCCAGCTTTCACACCAGCATTGGATCAAGCTCAGGTGTCATGCCCTCACAGTCGAATAGCATGCCTGGATGGACACATGTAGAACAGTGGGGTGCTCGGGGGTGGGGCGGGGTGACTGCCCACCCCCCCAATGAATGCCACTCAGTCTCTGGGGAGGTGGGTGGGCAGAATCAAATAAAACTCATAACTGCCCAAAAATCTCCTCCAAATATAAATGACAGTGAATGGGCTGATGTGACAGTTAGTCCCGGGGTGGTGGGATGGCAGGGCGGGGGGAGATGAGGAAGTGAGATGTTTGAATCTCTGCCGTATCACTCGCTTGCTGCTGCTGATCCAGTGAAAGGAACCACAAGCCCAGACAGAGTGACGCTTGCTATCCGGGCCGTGTCTCGCGGTACTGCTCTGAGACATCGGGAGTGATGTGGGGTCAGCTACACTCACACTCCCCCTCCGTTTAAACCGCAGGGAAATATGTGGTCCTGGATCCCCACTGCACACCCCACACAGTTCTGTCTGTGTGACTGAGTGTATGTGTGTGTGTGACTGTGTGTGTGTGTGTGTGTGAGTGGGTGCCTGCGTGAGTGTGCGAGTGTGTGCGTGTGTGTGTGAATGTGGGTGTCTGCGTATGTGTGTGTGTGTGTGTGCGAGTGTGAGTGTTTTGTGAATGTGTGAGTGAGTGAGTGAGTATGAGTGTGTGAGTGTCAGTGTGTGCGAGTGTGTGAGTGTGAGTGTGCGATTGTGTGAGTGAGAGTATGTGCAAGTCTGTGTATGTTACTGTGTGTATGAGTGAGAGTGTGTGCGACTGTGTGTATGAATGAGAGTGTGTGCGAGTCTGCGAGTGTGTATGAGTGTGAGTGTGTGTGCGGGTGAGTGTGCGTGAGTGTGTGTGTGAGTGTGCATGTGTGTTAGTGTGGGTGAGTGTGTGTAATTGTGTGTGTGAGTGTGTGATTGTATGTGTGTGAATGTGTGTGTGAGTGCGTGTGAATTTGTGAGTGTGTGTGTTTGTGTGAGTGTTTGTGTGAGTGTGAGCATATGCCGTGTGTGAGTGAGTGCATGTGAGTGAGTGTGTGTGTGTGAGTGAGTGTGTCTGAGTGTGCGTCAGTGTGTGAGTGAGTGTGTGTGTGTGTGAGAGTGTGTGAGTGTGTGTGTGTGGGTGTGTGTTTGTGTGTGTGAATGAGTGACTGTGTGTGTGTGAGAGAGTTTGCATGTGTGAGTGAGTGAGTGTGCGTGAGTGTATGTGTGAGTGTGAGTGTATGAGTGTGTAAGTGTGTGTGTATGTGTGTGAGAGAGTCTGTGTGAGTGAGTGAGTGAGCGTGTGTGTATGTGAGTGCGTGTGTGAGTGTGAGTGTGTGTGTGTGTATGTGTGTGAGTGTGATAGTGTGTGTGTGCGTGTGTTTTTGTGTGACTGTGTGTGTTTGAGTGTGCGTGAGTGTGTGTGTGTGAGTGTGTTAGAGTGTGTGAGAGAATGTATGTGTGTGTGTGAGTGTGACTGTGCATGTGTTACTGTGTGTTTGTGTGTGAGTGTGTGTGAGTGTGTGACTGTGAGTGTGTGTGCTAGAGTGTGATTGTGTGTGAGTGTGTGATTGTGAGTGTGAGTGTGTGTGAGTGTGTGATTGTGAGTGTGAGTGAGTATGAGTGTGTGTGTGTGATTCTGTGTGTGAGCGTGAATGTACGTGTGAGTGAGTGTGTGTGAGTGTGTGTGAGTGTGTGAGTGCATCTGAGAGTGCGTGAGTGTGAGTGTGTCAGTGAATGTGAGTGTGTATGAGTGTATGACTGTGTGTGTGTGAGAGAGAGTCTGTGTGTGAGTGAGTGAGCGTGTGTGTATGTGAGCGTATATGTGAGTGTGAGTGTGTGTGTGTGTGTGTGTGAGTGTGTGAGAGTGTATGAGTGTGTGTGAGTGTGTGCATGTGTAAATGTGAGTGTGTGTTTATGTGTTTGTGTGTGTGTCTTGGAGTGTGTGCGTAAGTGTGTGAATGTGTGTGTGCGTGCGTGTGTGAGATTGTGTGTGCATGTATGTGAGTGTGACTGTGTGTGACTGTGTGTGAGTGCGTGTGCGTGAGTGTATGAGTGTGTGCGTGAGTGTATGAGTGTGTGTGTGTCATTGTGTGTGTGAGTGTGTGAGTGTTTGTGTGTGTGTGTGTTTGTGTGTCTGTGTGTGTGTGTCAGTGTGTGGGTGTGTGTGATTGTGTGGATGTGTGTGAGTGTGTGAGTGTGTGTGTGTGTGAGTGTTTGTGTGTGAGCATGTGAGAGTGCGTGTGTGAATGTGTGTGTGTGTGTGACTGTGTTTGTGTGTGTGTGTGTGAGTGTGTGTGTGAGTGAGTGAGTGAGTGTGTGAGTGTGTGAGTGTGAGTGTGAGTGTGTGTGAAAGTGTGAGTGCGTGTGTGAGTATCTGAATGTATGTGTGAGTGTGTGTGTGAGTGTATGATTGTGTCATTGTGTGTGTTAGTGTGTGTGTGAGTGTGTGAGTGTTTGAGTGTGTGTGTGTGAGTGTGTGTGTGTGTGTGTGTCAGTGTGTGGGTGTGTGTGATTGTGTGTGTGAGCGAGTGTGTGTGACTGTGAGTGTGCATGTGTGTGAGTGTGTGTGTATGTTTGTGTGTGAGCGTGTGAGAGTGCGTGTGTGCGTGTGTATGTGTGTGTGAGACTGTATGCGTGTGTGTGAGTGTGAGTGTGAGTGTGTGTGACTGTGAGTGTGCGTGTGTGTGAGTGTGAGTGTGTGTGAGTGTGTGAGTGCGTGTGTGTGTGTGTGAGAGTGTGTGTGTGAGCGTGTGTGAGAGTGTCTGTGTGCGTGTGTATGTGTGTGTGAGACTGTGTGTGAATGTATGTGTGAGTGTGTGAGTGTGTGGGAGTTTGCGTATGTGTATGTGTGTGTGTGTGTGTGTGTGTGAGTGTGTGATTGTGTGTGTGTGTGGGTGAGTGTGTGCGAGTTTGTCTGAGAGTGTGAGTGTGAATATGTGTGACTATGAGTGTGTGAGAGAGTCTCTGTGTGAGTGAGTGAGTGAGTGTGCGTGTGAGTGTGTGTGTGAATGTGAGAGTGTGAGTGAGTGTGTGTGAGTGTATGACTGTGTGTGTGTGTGTGAGAGAGTTTGTGCATGAGTGAGTGTGCGTGTGTGTATGTGAGTTTGTGTGTGAGTGTGTGAGAGTCTATGAGTGTGTGTTAGTGTGTTTGTCTGTGAGTGTGTGTGTGGGTGTGTGTGTGAGTGTGTGAGTGAGTGTGTGTGAGTGTATGGCTGTGTGTGTGAGAAAGTCTGTGTGTGAGTGAATGAGTGAACGTGTGTGTATGAGTGTATGTGTGAGTGTGAGTGTGTGTGTGTGAGTGTGTGAGAGTGTATGAATGTGTGTGAGTGTGTGTGTGTGTGAATGTGAGTGTGTGTTTGTGTGTTTGTGTGTGAGTGCCTTAGAGTGTGTGCATGAGTGTGTGAATTTGTGTGTGAGTGTGTGTGTGGGTGTGTAATTGTGTGTGTGTGTGAGTGTGTGAATATATGTGTGAGTGTGTGAGTGTGTGTGTGTTTGAGTGAGTGTGTGTGTGAGTGTATGATTGTGTGTGTGTGTGGTGTCTGTATGGGTGAGTGTGTGATTGTGTGTGTGTGTGAGTGAGTGTGCGTGAGTTTGTCTGAGAGTGTGAGTGTGTGTGAGTGTGTGTGTGTGAGTGTGTGCGTGTGTGTGAGTGTGTGAGTGTGTGTGAGTATGTGTGAGTGTGTGAGAGAGTGTATGAGTGTGTATTAGTGAGTGCATATGTGAATGTGTGTGTGTTTTTGTGTGTTTGTGTATGAGTGTGTTAGAGTGTGTGTGTAAGTGTGTGATGTATGTGTGTGTGAGTGTGACTGTGTGTGAGAGTGTGACTGTATGCGTGAATGTGTGCGTGAGTGTACGCGTGAGTGTGTGTGTGTGAGTGTGAGTGCATGTGTGTGTGTAAGTGAGTGCATCTGAGTGTGCGTGAGTGTGAGTGTGTGAGTGCCTTAGAGTGTGTGCATGAGTGTGTGAATTTGTGTGTGAGTGTGTGTGTGGGTGTGTAATTGTGTGTGTGTGTGAGTGTGTGTGAGTGTGTGAATATATGTGTGATTGTGTGAGTGTGTGTGTGTTTGAGTGAGTGTGTGTGTGAGTGTATGGTTGTGTGCGTGTGTGTCTGTATGGGTGAGTGTGTGATTGTGTGTGTGTGTGAGTGAGTGTGCGTGAGTTTGTCTGAGAGTGTGAGTGTGTGTGAGTGTGTGTGTGTGAGTGTGTGCGTGTGTGTGAGTGTGTGAGTGTGTGTGAGTATGTGTGAGTGTGTGAGAGAGTGTATGAGTGTGTATTAGTGTGTGCATATGTGAATGTGTGTGTGTTTTTGTGTGTTTGTGTATGAGTGTGTTAGAGTGTGTGTGTAAGTGTGTGATGCGTGTGTGTGTGAGTGTGACTGTGTGTGAGAGTGTGACTGTATGCGTGAATGTGTGCGTGAGTGTACGCGTGAGTGTGTGAGTGTGAGTGTGAGTGCATATGTGTGTGTAAGTGAGTGCATCTGAGTGTGTGTGAGTGTGTGAATGTGTGAGCATGAGTGTGTCTGTGTGTATGACTGTGCGTGTGTGTGGGTGAGAGAGAGTCTGTGTGTGTGAGTGAGTGTGTGTATGTGAGTGTATGTGTGTGTGTGAGTGTGTGTGAGTGTATGCGTGTGTGTGCATGAATGTGAGTGTGTCATTGTGTGTTTTTGTGTGAGTATGTTAGAGTGTGTGTGAGTGTGTGTGTGTGAGTGTATGAGTGTGTGAGAGAGTGTATGTGCGTGTGCGAGTGTGACTGTGCGCGTGTGACTGTGTGTTTGTGTGTGAGTGTGTGTGATTGTGTGAGTGTGTGTGAGTGTGTGATTGTGAGTGTGAGTGAGTATGAGTGTGTGTGTGTGATTCTGTGTGTGAGCGTGAGTGTACGTGTGAGTGAGTGTGTGTGAGTGTGAGTGTGTGAGTGTGTGTGACTGAGTGTGTGTGTGAGTGAGTGCATGTGTGTGTGTGAGTGAGTGCATCTGAGAGTGCGTGAGTGTGAGTGTGAGTGTGTCAGTGAATGTGAGTGTGCATGAGCGTATGACTGTGTGTGTGTAAGAGAGAGTCTGTGTGTGAGTGAGTGAGTGAGCGTGTGTGTATGTGAGCGTATATGTGAGTGTGTGTGTGTGTGAGTGTGTGAGAGTGTATGAGTGTGTGTGAGTGTGTGCATGTGTAAATGTGAGTGTGTGTTTATGTGTTTGTTTGTGTGTCTTAGAGTGTGTGCGTAAGTGTGTGAATATGTGTGTGCGTGCGTGTGTGAGATTGTGTGTGCGTGTGTGTGAGTGTGACTGTGTGTGACTGTGTGTGAGTGCATGTGCGTGAGTGTATGAGTGTGTGCGTGAGTGTATGAGTATGTGTGTGTCATTGTGTGTGTGAGTGTGTGAGTGTGTGTGAGTGTTTGTGTGAGCATGTGAGAGTGTGTGTGTGCATGTGTATGTGTGTGCGAGACTGTGTGTTTGTGTGTGTGTGTGTGAGTTTGACTGTGTGTTTGTGTGTGAGTTTGTGTGAGTGTGTGTGTGTGAGTGAGTGTTTGAGTGTGTGTGTGAGTGAATGTGTGAGTGTGAGTGTGTGTGAAAGTGTGAGTGCGTGTGTGAGTCTGTGAATGTA
>NC_091996.1:1001470-1013970 GCF_044704955.1 Pristiophorus japonicus
TGTGTGTGTGTGTGAGTGAGTTTGTGCATGAGTGATTGTGCGAGTGTGTATGTGTGTTTATGTGTGAGTGAGTGAGAGTCTATGAGTGTGTGTTAGTGTGTTTGTGTGTGAGTGTGTGTGTGTGGGTGTGTGTGTGAGTGAATGTGTGTGAGAGAGTCTGTGTGTGAGTGAGTGAGTGAACGTGTGTGTATGAGTGTATGTCTGAGTGTGTGTGTGTGTGAGAGTGTATGAGTGTGTGTGAGTGTGTGCGTGTGTGAATGTGAGTGTGTGTTTGTGTGTTTGTGTGTGAGTGCCTTAGAGTGCAAGTGTGTGAATGTGTGTGTGTGTGTGAGTGAGTGTGTGTGAGTGTGTGTATTTGTGTTTGTGTGCGACTGTGTGTGAGTGTGTGTGCGTGAGTGTGTGAGTGTGTGTGTGTGAGTGTATGGCTGTGTGTGTGAGAGAGTCTGTGTGTGAGTGAGTGAGTGAACATGTGTGTATGAGTGTATGTGTGACTGTGAGTGTGTGTGTGTGTGTGTGTGAGTGTGTGTGAGTGTGTGCGTGTGTGAATGTGAGTGTGTGTTTGTGTGTTTGTGTGTGAGTGCCTCAGAGTGTGTGCATGAGTGTGTGAATTTGTGTGAGAGTTTGTGTGTGGGTGTGTAATTGTGTGTGTGTGTGAGTGTGTGTGTGTTTGAGTGCGTGTGTGAGTGAGTGTGTGTGTGTGTGTGTCTGTGTGGGTGAGTGTGTGTGTGTCGGTGTGTAATTGTGTGTGTGTGTGTGAGTGTGTGTGAGTGTGTGAATATATGTGTGAGTGTGTGAGTGTGTGTGTGTTTGAGTGAGTGTGTGTGTGAGTGTGTGATTGTGTGTGTGTGTGTGTGTGTCGGTATGGGTGAGTGCGTGATTGTGTGTGTGTGTGAGTGAGTGTGCGTGAGTTTGTCTGAGAGTGTGAGTGTGTGTGAGTGTGTGTGTGTGAGTGTGTGCGTGTGTGTGAGTGTGTGAGTGTGTGTGAGTATGTGTGAGTGTGTGAGAGAGTGTATGAGTGTGTATTAGTGTGTGCATATGTGAATGTGTGTGTGTTTTTGTGTGTTTGTGTATGAGTGTGTTAGAGTGTGTGTGTAAGTGTGTGATGTATGTGTGTGTGAGTGTGACTGTGTGTGAGAGTGTGACTGTATGCGTGAATGTGTGCGTGAGTGTACGCGTGAGTGTGTGTGTGTGAGTGTGAGTGCATGTGTGTGTGTAAGTGAGTGCATCTGAGTGTGCGTGAGTGTGAGTGTGTCTGTGAGTGTGTGAATGTGTGAGCATGAGTGTGTCTGTGTGTATGACTGTGCGTGTGTGTGGGTGAGAGAGAGTCTGTGTGTGTGAGTGAGTGAGTGTGTGTATGTGAGTGTATGTGTGTGTGTGAGTGTGTGTGAGTGTATGCGTGTGTGTGCATGTGTGAGAATGTGAGTGTGTCATTGTGTGTTTTTGTGTGAGTGTGTTAGAGTGTGTGTGAGTGTGTGTGTGTGTGTGTACGAGTGTGTGAGAGAGTGTATGTGCGTGTGTGAGTGTGACTGTGTGGTGTGACTGTGTGTTTGTGTGTGAGTGTGTGTGAGTGTGTGAGTGTGTGTGAGTGTGTGTGAGTGTGTGATTGTGAGTATGAGCGAGTATGAGTGTGTGTGTGTGATTCTGTGTGTGAGCGTGAGTGTACGTTTGAGTGAGTGTGTGTGAGTGTGAGTGTGTGAGTGTGTGTGACTGAGTGTGTGTGTGAGTGAGTGCATGTGTGTGTGTGAGTGAGTGCATCTGAGAGCACGTGAGTGTGAGTGTGAGTGTGAGTGTGTCAGTGAATGTGAGTGTGCATGAGCGTATGACTGTGTGTGTGAGAGAGAGTCTGTGTGTGAGTGAGTGAGTAAGCGTGTGTGTATGTGAGCGTATATGTGAGTGTGAGTGTGTGTGTGTGAGTGTGTGAGAGAGAGTCTGTGTGTGAGTGAGTGAGTGAGCGTGTGTGTATGTGAGCGTATATGTGAGTGAGTGTATGTGTCTTAGAGTGTGTTCGTAAGTGTGTGAATATGTGTGTGCGTGAGTGTGTGAGATTGTGTGTGCGTGTGTGTGAGTGTGACTGTGTGTGACTGTGTGTGAGTGCATGTGCGTGAGTGTATGAGTGTGTGCGTGAGTGTATGAGTATGTGTGTGTCATTGTGTGTGTGAGTGTGTGAGTGTGTGTGAGTGTTTGTGTGAGCATGTGAGAGTGTGTGTGTGCATGTGTATGTGTGTGTGAGACTGTGTGTTTGTGTGTGTGTGTGAGTTTGACTGTGTGTTTGTGTGTGAGTTTGTGTGAGTGTGTGTGTGTGAGTGAGTGTTTGAGTGTGTGTGTGAGTGAATGTGTGAGTGTGAGTGTGTGTGAAAGTGTGAGTGCGTGTGTGAGTCTGTGTGTGTGAGTGTGTGAGTGTTTGAGTGTGTGTGTGTTTGTGTGTGTTTGTGTGTGTGTGTGTCAGTGTGTGAGTGTTTGAGTGTATGTGTGTGTGTGAGTGTGTCATTCTTTGTGTGTGTGTGAGTGTGTGTGTGTGTGAGTGTGTGATTGTGTGTGTGAGTGTGTGTGTGTGAGTGTGTGAGTTTTTGAGTGTGTGTGTGTGAGTGTGTGTGAATGTATGTGTGAGTCTGTGTGTGTGAGTGTTTGAGTGTTTGTGTGTGAGTGTGTTTGTGTGTGTGTGTGTGTCAGTGTGTGGGCGTGTGTGATTGTGTGTGTGTGTATGTAAGTGAGTGTGTGTGTGAGTGTGTGTGACTGTGAGTGTGCATGTGTGTGAGTGTGTGTGTGTGTGTGAGTGTGTGAGTGTCTGTGTGTGAGTGTTTGTGTGTGAGCATGTGAGAGTGTGTGTGTGTGTGTGTAAGTGTGTTTGAGACTGAGTGTGTGTGTGTGTGTGACTGTGTGTTTGTGTGCAACTATGCATGAGTGTGTGTGCTTGAGTTTGTGTGAGTGTGTGTGTGTGACTGAGTGTGTGAGTGTGTGAGTGTGTGAGTGAGTGTGAGTGTGTGAAAGTGTGAGTGCGTGTGTGAGTATGTGAATGTATGTGTGAGTGTGTGAGTGTGTGTGTGTGAGTGTGTGAGTGTGTGAGTGTTTGAGTGTGTGATTGTGTGTGTGTGTGTGTGAGTGTGTGAGTGTTTGAGTGTGTGTGTGTGGGTGTGTGTGATTGTGTGTGTGTGTGAGTGAGTGTGTGTGTGAGTGTGTGTGAGTGAGTAAGTGTGTGACTCTGTGTGTGTGTGTGTGAGAGAATCTGTGTGTGAGTGAGTGAGTGAGTGTTTGAGTGTGTGTGTGTGATCGTGTGTGACTGTGAGTGTGTGTGAGTGTCTATGTGTGTGAGTGTGTGTGTGTGAGTAAGTGTGTGACTCTGTGTGTGTGTGTGTGTGTGTGAGAGAATCTGTGTGTGAGTGAGTGTGCGTGTGAGTGTGTGTGTGAATGTGAGATGTGAGTGAGTGTGTGTGAGCGTATGACTCTGTGTGTGTGTGTGTGTGAGTGAGTTTGTGCATGAGTGATTGTGCGTGTGTGTATGTGTGTTTATGTGTGAGTGAGTGAGAGTCTATGAGTGTGTGTTAGTGTGTATGTGTGTGAGTGTGTGTGTGTGGGTGTGTGTGTGAGTGTGTGAGTGAGTGTGTGTGAGAGAGTCTGTGTGTGAGTGAGTGAGTGAACGTGTGTGTATGAGTGTATGTGTGAGTGTGTGAATATATGTGTGAGTGTGTGTGTGTGTGTGTTTGAGTGAGTGTGTGTGTGAGTGTATGATTGTGTGTGTGTGTGTTTGTGTGTGTCTGTATGGGTGAGTGTGTGATTGTGTGTGTGTGAGTGAGTGTGCGTGAGTTTGTCTGAGATTGTGAGTGTGTGTGACTGTGAGTGTGTGTGAGTGTGTGTGAGACATTGTGATTGTGTGTGTGTGTGATTGTGAGTGTGAGTGTGTGTGAGTGTGTGTGAGTGTGTGTGTGAGTGTGTGAGAGAGTGTATGAGTGTGTATTAGTGTGTGAGTATGT
Organism: Pristiophorus japonicus; assembly: GCF_044704955.1. NCBI lineage: Eukaryota > Metazoa > Chordata > Chondrichthyes > Pristiophoridae > Pristiophorus > Pristiophorus japonicus. The sequence goes on from NC_091996.1 coordinate 1,005,439, forward strand.
GTGTGAGTGTGTGAGAGAGTGTATGAGTGTGTATTAGTGTGTGAATGTGTGTGTGTTTTTGTGTGTTTGTGTATGAGTGTGTTAGAGTGTGTGTGTAAGTGTGTGATGTATGTGTGTGTGAGTGTGACTGTGTGTGAGAGTGTGACTGTATGCGTGAATGTGTGCGTGAGTGTACGCGTGTGTGAGTGTGAGTGAATGTGTGTGTGTAAGTGAGTGCATCTGAGTGTGCGTGAGTGTGAGTGTGTCTGTGAGTGTGTGAATGTGTGAGCATGAGTGTGTCTGTGTGTATGACTGTGCGTTTGTGTGGGTGAGAGAGAGTCTGTGTGTGTGAGTGAGTGAGTGTGTGTGTGTGAGTGTATGTGTGTGTGTGAGTGTGTGTGAGTGTGTGTGAGTGTGTGTGAGTGTGTGAGTGTGTGAATGTGTGTGAGAGAGTGTGATTGTGTGTGTGTGTGATTGTGAGTGTGAGTGTGTGTGAGTGTGTGATTGTGAGTGTGAGTGAGTATGAGTGTGTGTGTGAGTGTATGTGTGTGTGTGAGTGTGTGTGTGAGTGTATGCGTGTGTGTGAGTGTGTGTGAATGTGAGTGTGTCGTTGTGTGTTTGTGTGTGAGTGTGTTAGAGTGTGTGTGTGTGTGTGAGTGTACGAGTGTGTGAGAGAGTGTATGTGTGTGTGTGAGTGTGACTGTGTGCGTGTGACTGTGTGTTTGTGAGTGAGTGTGTATGAGTGTGTGTGAGTGTGTGAGTGTGTGAATGTGTGTGAGAGAGTGTGATTGTGTGCGTGTGTGATTGTGAGTGTGAGTGTGTGTGAGTGTGTGATTGTGAGTGTGAGTGAGTATGAGTGTGTGTGTGTGATTCTGTGTGTGAGCGTGAGTGTACGTGTGAGTGAGTGTGTGTGAGTGTGTGTGAGTGTGTGATTGTGTGTGTGAGTGTGTGTGTGTGTGAGTGTGTGAGTGTTTGAGTGTGTGTGTGTGAGTGTGTGTGAATGTATGTGTGAGTCTGTGTGTGTGAGTGTTTGAGTGTTTGTGTGTGAGTGTGTGTTTGTGTGTGTGTGTGTCAGTGTGTGGGCGTGTGTGATTGTGTGTGTGTGTATGTAAGTGAGTGTGTGTGTGAGTGTGTGTGACTGTGAGTGTGCATGTGTTTGAGTGTGTGTGTGCGTGTGTGAGTGTGTGAGTGTCTGTGTGTGAGTGTTTGTGTGTGAGCATGTGAGAGTGTGTGTGTGTGTGTGTGTGTGTAAGTGTGTTTGAGACTGAGTGTGTGTGTGTGTGTGACTGTGTGTTTGTGTGCAACTGTGCATGAGTGTGTGTGCTTGAGTTTGTGTGAGTGTGTGTGTGTGACTGAGTGTGTGAGTGTGTGAGTGTGTGAGTGAGTGTGAGTGTGTGAAAGTGTGAGTGCGTGTGTGAGTATGTGAATGTATGTGTGAGTGTGTGAGTGTGTGTGTGAGTGTGTGAGTGTGTGAGTGTTTGAGTGTGTGATTGTGTGTGTGTGTGTGTGAGTGTGTGAGTGTTTGAGTGTGTGTGTGTGGGTGTGTGTGATTGTGTGTGTGTGTGAGTGAGTGCTTGAGTGTGTGTGTGTGATTGTGTGTGACTGTGAGTGTGTGTGAGTGTCTATGTGTGTGAGTGTGTGTGTGTGAGTAAGTGTGTGACTCTGTGTGTGTGTGTGTGTGTGTGTGAGAGAATCTGTGTGTGAGTGAGTGTGCGTGTGAGTGTGTGTGTGAATGTGAGATGTGAGTGAGTGTGTGTGAGCGTATGACTCTGTGTGTGTGTGTGTGTGAGTGAGTTTGTGCATGAGTGATTGTGCATGTGTGTATGTGTGTTTATGCGTGAGTGAGTGAGAGTCTATGAGTGTGTGTTAGTGTGTATGTGTGTGAGTGTGTGTGTGTGGGTGTGTGTGTGAGTGTGTGAGTGAGTGTGTGTGAGAGAGTCTGTGTGTGAGTGAGTGAGTGAACGTGTGTGTATGAGTGTATGTGTGAGTGTGTGAATATATGTGTGAGTGTGTGTGTGTTTGAGTGAGTGTGTGTGTGAGTGTATGATTGTGTGTGTGTGTGTTTGTGTGTGTCTGTATGGGTGAGTGTGTGATTGTGTGTGTGTGAGTGAGTGTGTGTGAGTTTGTCTGAGATTGTGAGTGTGTGTGACTGTGAGTGTGTGTGAGTGTGTGTGAGACATTGTGATTGTGTGTGTGTGTGATTGTGAGTGTGAGTGTGTGTGAGTGTGTGTGAGTGTGTGTGTGAGTGTGTGAGAGAGTGTATGAGTGTGTATTAGTGTGTGAGTATGTGTGTGAGTGTGTGAGAGAGTGTATGAGTGTGTATTAGTGTGTGAATGTGTGTGTGTTTTTGTGTGTTTGTGTATGAGTGTGTTAGAGTGTGTGTGTAAGTGTGTGATGTATGTGTGTGTGAGTGTGACTGTGTGTGAGAGTGTGACTGTATGCGTGAATGTGTGCGTGAGTGTACGCGTGAGTGTGTGTGTGTGAGTGTGAGTGAATGTGTGTGTGTAAGTGAGTGCATCTGAGTGTGCGTGAGTGTGAGTGTGTCTGTGAGTGTGTGAATGTGTGAGCATGAGTGTGTCTGTGTGTATGACTGTGCGTTTGTGTGGGTGAGAGAGAGTCTGTGTGTGTGAGTGAGTGAGTGTGTGTGTGTGAGTGTATGTGTGTGTGTGAGTGTGTGTGAGTGTGTGTGAGTGTGTGTGAGTGTGTGAGTGTGTGAATGTGTGTGAGAGAGTGTGATTGTGTGTGTGTGTGATTGTGAGTGTGAGTGTGTGTGAGTGTGTGATTGTGAGTGTGAGTGAGTATGAGTGTGTGTGTGAGTGTATGTGTGTGTGTGAGTGTGTGTGTGAGTGTATGCGTGTGTGTGAGTGTGTGTGAATGTGAGTGTGTCGTTGTGTGTTTGTGTGTGTGTGTTAGAGTGTGTGTGTGTGTGTGAGTTTACGAGTGTGTGAGAGAGTGTATGTGCGTGTGTGAGTGTGACTGTGTGCGTGTGACTGTGTGTTTGTGAGTGAGTGTGTATGAGTGTGTGTGAGTGTGTGAGTGTGTGAATGTGTGTGAGAGAGTGTGATTGTGTGAGTGTGTGATTGTGAGTGTGAGTGAGTATGAGTGTGTGTGTGTGATTCTGTGTGTGAGCGTGAGTGTACGTGTGAGTGAGTGTGTGTGAGTGTGTGTGAGTGTGTGAGTGTGTGTGACTGAGTGTGTGTGTGAGTGAGTGCATGTGTGTGTGTGAGTGAGTGCATCTGAGAGTGCGTGAGTGTGAGTGTGAGTGTGAGTGTGTCAGTGAATGTGAGTGTGCATGAGCGTATGACTGTGAGTGTGTGAGAGAGAGTCTGTGTGTGTGAGTGAGTGAGCGTGTGTGTATGTGAGCGTATATGTGAGTGTGTGTGTGTGTGTGAGTGTGTGAGAGTGTATGAGTGTGTGTGAGTGTGTGCATGTGTAAATGTGAGTGTGTGTTTATGTGTTTGTGTGTGTGTCTTAGAGTGTGTGCGTAAGTGTGTGAATATGTGTGTGCGTGCGTGTGTGAGATTATGTGTGCGTGTGTGTGAGTGTGACTGTGTGTGAGTGCATGTGTGTGAGTGTATGAGTGTGTGCGTGAGTGTATGAGTATGTGTGTGTCATTGTGTGTGTGAGTGTGTGAGTGTGTGTGAGTGTTTGTGTGAGCATGTGAGAGTGTGTGAGTGCATGTGCGTGAGTGTATGAGTGTGTGCGTGAGTATATGAGTATGTGTGTGTCATTGTGTGTGTGAGTGTGTGAGTGTGTGTGAGTGTTTGTGTGAGCATGTGAGAGTGTGTGTGTGCATGTGTATGTGTGTGTGAGACTGTGTGTTTGTGTGTGTGTGTGTGAGTTTGACTGTGTGTTTGTGTGTGAGTTTGTGTGAGTGTGTGTGTGTGAGTGAGTGTTTGAGTGTGTGTGTGAGTGAATGTGTGAGTGTGAGTGTGTGTGAAAGTGTGAGTGCGTGTGTGAGTCTGTGAATGTATGTTTGAGTGTGTGTGTGTGCCATTCTTTGTGTGTGTGTGAGTGTGTGTGTGTGAGTGTGTGATTGTGTGTGTGAGTGTGTGTGTGTGTGTGAGTGTGTGAGTGTGTGAGTGTGTGTGTGCGTGTGTGAGTGTGTGAGTGTGTCTGTGTGAGTGTTTGTGTGTGAGCATGTGAGAGTGTGTGTGTGCGTGTGTAAGTGTGTTTGAGACTGTGTGTGTGTGTGTGTGACTGTGTGTTTGTGTGCAACTATGCATGAGTGTGTGTGCTTGAGTTTGTGTGAGTGTGTGTGTGTGACTGAGTGTGTGAGTGTGTGTGTGAGTGAGTGTGAGTGTGTGAAAGTGTGAGTGCGTGTGTGAGTATGTGAATGTATGTGTGAGTGTGTGAGTGTGTGTGTGTGAGTGTGTGAGTGTTTGAGTGTGTGATTGTGTGTGTGTGTGTGTGAGTGTGTGAGTGTTTGAGTGTGTGTGTGTGGACGTGTGTGATTGTGTGTGTGTGTGAGTGAGTGTGTGTGTGAGTGTGTGTGTTTGTGTGTGAGCGTGTGAGAGTGCATGAGTGTGTGTGTGTGTGAGTGTGTGAGAGTGTATGAGTGTGTGTGAGTGTGTGCATGTGTAAATGTGAGTGTGTGTTTATGTGTTTGTGTGTGTCTTAGAGTGTGTGCGTAAGTGTGTGAATATGTGTGTGCGTGCGTGTGTGAGATTGTGTGTGCGTGTGTGTGAGTGTGACTGTGTGTGACTGTGTGTGAGTGCATGTGCGTGAGTGTATGAGTGTGTGCATGAGTGTATGAGTATGTGTGTGTCATTGTGCGTGTGAGTGTGTGAGTGAGTGTGTGTGAGAGAGTCTGTGTGTGAGTGAGTGAGTGAATGTTTGCGTATGAGTGTATGTGTTAGTGTGTGTGTATGAGTGTGTGAGAGTGTATGAGTGTGTGTGAGTGTGTGCGTGTGCGTGTGTGAATGTGAGTGTGTGTTTGTGTGTTTGTGTGTGAGTGCCTTAGAGTGCAAGTGTGTGAATGTGTGTGTGTGAGTGTGAGTGAGTGTGTGTGAGTGTGTGTGTGAGTGTATGGCTGTGTGTGTGAGAGAGTCTGTGTGTGAGTGAGTGAGTGAACGTGTGTGTATGAGTGTATGTGTGAGTGTGAGTGTGTGTGTGTGAGTGTGTGAGAGTGTGAGTGTGTGTGAGTGTGTGAGTGTGTGAGTGTGTGTTTGTGTGTTTGTGTGTTTGTGTGTGAGTGCCTCAGAGTGTGTGCATGAGTGTGTGAATTTGTGTGAGAGTTTGTGTGTGGGTGTGTAATTGTGTGTGTGTGTGTGTGTTTGAGTGTGTGTATGAGTGAGTGTGTGTGTGTGTGTGTCTGTGTGGGTGAGTGTGTGTGTGTCGGTGTGTAATTGTGTGTGTGTGTGAGTGTGTGTGTGAGTGTGTGAATATATGTGTGAGTGTGTGAGTGTGTGTGTGTTTGAGTGAGTGTGTGTGTGAGTGTATGATTGTGTGTGTGTGTGTGTGTGTGTGTCTGTATGGGTGAGTGAGTGTGCGTGAGTTTGTCTGAGAGTGTGAGTGTGTGTGACTGTGAGTGTGTGTGAGTGTGTGTGTGTGAGTGTGTGAGTGTGTGTGAGTATGTGTGTGAGTGTGTTAGAGTGTGTGTGAGTGTGTGTGTGTGTGAGTGTACGAGTGTGTGAGAGAGTGTATGTGCGTGTGTGAGTGTGACTGTGTGCGTGTGACTGTGTGTTTGTGAGTGAGTGTGTATGAGTGTGTGTGAGTGTGTGAGTCTGTGAATGTGTGTGAGAGAGTGTGATTGTGTGTGTGTGTGATTGTGAGTGTGAGTGTGTGTGAGTGTGTGATTGTGACTGTGAGTGAGTATGAGTGCGTGTGTGTGATTCTGTGTGTGAGCGTGAGTGTACGTGTGAGTGAGTGTGTGTGAGTGTGTGTGAGTGTGAGTGTGTGAGTGTGTGTGACTGAGTGTGTGTGTGAGTGAGTGCATGTGTGTGTGTGAGTGAGTGCATCTGAGAGTGCGTGAGTGTGAGTGTGAGCGTGAGTGTGTCAGTGAATGTGAGTGTGCATGAGCGTATGACTGTGTGTGTGTGAGAGAGAGTCTGTGTGTGAGTGAGTGAGTGAGTGAGCGTGTGTGTATGTGAGCGTATATGTGAGTGTGAGTGTGTGTGTGTGAGTGTGTGAGAGTGTATGAGTGTGTGTGAATGTGTGCATATGTAAATGTGAGTGTGTGTTTATGTGTTTGTGTGTGTGTCTTAAAGTGTGTGCGTAAGTGTGTGCATGTGTGTGTGCGTGCGTGTGTGAGATTGTGTGTGCGTGTGTGTGAGTGTGACTGTGTGTGACTGTGTGTGAGTGCATGTGCGTGAGTGCATGAGTATGTGTGTGTCATTGTGTGTGTGAGTGTGTGAGTGTGTGTGTGTTTGTGTGAGCATGTGAGAGTGTGTGTGTGCATGTGTATGTGTGTGTGAGACTGTGTGTTTGTGTGTGTGTGTGTGAGTTTGACTGTGTGTTTGTGTGTGAGTTTGTGTGAGTGTGTGTGTGTGAGTGAGTGTTTGAGTGTGTGTGTGAGTGAATGTGTGAGTGTGAGTGTGTGTGAAAGTGTGAGTGCTTGTGTAAGTCTGTGAATGTATGTTTGAGTGTGTGAGTGTGTGTGTGTGTCATTCTTTGTGTGTGTGTGAGTGTGTGTGTGTGAGTGTGTGATTGTGTGTGTGAGTGTGTGTGTGTGTGAGTGTGTGAATGTTTGAGTGTGTGTGTGTGAGTGTGTGAATGTATGTGTGAGTCTGTGTGTGTGAGTGTGTGAGTGTTTGAGTGTGTGTGTGTTTGTGTGTGAGTGTGTGAGTGTGTGAGTGCGTGTGTGAGTATGTGAATGTATGTGTGAGTGTGTGAGTGTGTGTGTGTGAGTGTGTGAGTGTTTGAGTGTGTGATTGTGTGTGTGTGTGTGTGAGTGTGTGAGTGTTTGAGTGTGTGTGTGTGGACGTGTGTGATTGTGTGTGTGTGTGAGTGAGTGTGTGTGTGAGTGTGTGTGTTTGTGTGTGAGCGTGTGAGAGTGCATGAGTGTGTGTGTGTGTGAGTGTGTGAGAGTGTATGAGTGTGTGTGAGTGTGTGCATGTGTAAATGTGAGTGTGTGTTTATGTGTTTGTGTGTGTCTTAGAGTGTGTGCGTAAGTGTGTGAATATGTGTGTGCGTGCGTGTGTGAGATTGTGTGTGCGTGTGTGTGAGTGTGACTGTGTGTGACTGTGTGTGAGTGCATGTGCGTGAGTGTATGAGTGTGTGCATGAGTGTATGAGTATGTGTGTGTCATTGTGCGTGTGAGTGTGTGAGTGAGTGTGTGTGAGAGAGTCTGTGTGTGAGTGAGTGAGTGAATGTTTGCGTATGAGTGTATGTGTTAGTGTGTGTGTATGAGTGTGTGAGAGTGTATGAGTGTGTGTGAGTGTGTGCGTGTGCGTGTGTGAATGTGAGTGTGTGTTTGTGTGTTTGTGTGTGAGTGCCTTAGAGTGCAAGTGTGTGAATGTGTGTGTGTGAGTGTGAGTGAGTGTGTGTGAGTGTGTGTGTGAGTGTATGGCTGTGTGTGTGAGAGAGTCTGTGTGTGAGTGAGTGAGTGAACGTGTGTGTATGAGTGTATGTGTGAGTGTGAGTGTGTGTGTGTGAGTGTGTGAGAGTGTGAGTGTGTGTGAGTGTGTGAGTGTGTGAGTGTGTGTTTGTGTGTTTGTGTGTTTGTGTGTGAGTGCCTCAGAGTGTGTGCATGAGTGTGTGAATTTGTGTGAGAGTTTGTGTGTGGGTGTGTAATTGTGTGTGTGTGTGTGTGTTTGAGTGTGTGTATGAGTGAGTGTGTGTGTGTGTGTGTCTGTGTGGGTGAGTGTGTGTGTGTCGGTGTGTAATTGTGTGTGTGTGTGAGTGTGTGTGTGAGTGTGTGAATATATGTGTGAGTGTGTGAGTGTGTGTGTGTTTGAGTGAGTGTGTGTGTGAGTGTATGATTGTGTGTGTGTGTGTGTGTGTGTGTCTGTATGGGTGAGTGAGTGTGCGTGAGTTTGTCTGAGAGTGTGAGTGTGTGTGACTGTGAGTGTGTGTGAGTGTGTGTGTGTGAGTGTGTGAGTGTGTGTGAGTATGTGTGTGAGTGTGTTAGAGTGTGTGTGAGTGTGTGTGTGTGTGAGTGTACGAGTGTGTGAGAGAGTGTATGTGCGTGTGTGAGTGTGACTGTGTGCGTGTGACTGTGTGTTTGTGAGTGAGTGTGTATGAGTGTGTGTGAGTGTGTGAGTCTGTGAATGTGTGTGAGAGAGTGTGATTGTGTGTGTGTGTGATTGTGAGTGTGAGTGTGTGTGAGTGTGTGATTGTGACTGTGAGTGAGTATGAGTGCGTGTGTGTGATTCTGTGTGTGAGCGTGAGTGTACGTGTGAGTGAGTGTGTGTGAGTGTGTGTGAGTGTGAGTGTGTGAGTGTGTGTGACTGAGTGTGTGTGTGAGTGAGTGCATGTGTGTGTGTGAGTGAGTGCATCTGAGAGTGCGTGAGTGTGAGTGTGAGCGTGAGTGTGTCAGTGAATGTGAGTGTGCATGAGCGTATGACTGTGTGTGTGTGAGAGAGAGTCTGTGTGTGAGTGAGTGAGTGAGTG
>NC_091996.1:1021470-1023970 GCF_044704955.1 Pristiophorus japonicus
ACTGTGTGTGACTGTGTGAGTGCATGTGCGTGAGTGCATGAGTTGGTGCGTGAGTGTATGAGTATGTGTGTGTCATTGTGTGTGTGAGTGTGTGAGTGTGTGTGAGTGTTTGTGTGAGCATGTGAGAGTGTGTGTGTGCATGTGTATGTGTGTGTGAGACTGTGTGTTTGTGTGTGTGTGTGAGTTTGACTGTGTGTTTGTGTGTGAGTTTGTGTGAGTGTGTGTGTGTGAGTGAGTGTTTGAGTGTGTGTGTGAGTGAATGTGTGAGTGTGTGTGAAAGTGTGAGTGCTTGTGTAAGTCTGTGAATGTATGTTTGAGTGTGTGAGTGTGTGTGTGTCATTCTTTGTGTGTGTGTGTGAGTGTGTGTGTGTGAGTGTGTGATTGTGTGAGTGTGTCATTCTTTGTGTGTGTGTGAGTGTGTGTGTGAGTGTGTGATTGTGTGTGTGAGTGTGTGTGTGTGAGAGTGTGAGTGTGTGAGTCTGTGTGTGTGAGTGTGTGAGTGTTTGAGTGTGTGTGTGTTTGAGTGTGTGTGTGTTTGTGTGTGAATGTGTGTTTGTGTGTTTGTGTGTCAGTGTGTGAGTGTTTGAGTGTGTGTGTGTGTGAGTGTGTCATTCTTTGTGTGTGTGTGAGTGTGTGATTGTGTGTGTGAGTGTGTGTGTGTGAGAGTGTGAGTGTTTGAGTGTGTGTGTGTGAGTGTGTGTGAATGTATGTGTGAGTGTGTGTGTGTGAGTGTGTGAGTGTTTGAGTATGTGTGTGTTTGTGTGTGTGTGTGTTTGTGTGTGTGTGTGTGTCAGTGTGTGGGCATGTGTGATTGTGTGTGTGTGTGTGTAAGTGAGTGTGTGTGTGAGTGTGTGTGACTGTGAGTGTGCATGTGTGTGAGTGTGTGTGTGCGTATGTGAGTGTGTGAGTGTGTGTGTGTGAGTGTTTGTGTGTGAGCATGTGAGAGTGTGTGTGTGCGTGTGTATGTGTGTTTGAGACTGTGTGTGTGTGTGTGACTGTGTGTTTGTGTGCAACTATGCATGAGTGTGTGTGCTTGAGTTTGTGTGAGTGTGTGTGAGTGAGAATGAGTGTGTGAAAGTGTGAGTGCGTTTGTGAGTATGTGAATGTATGTGTGAGTGTGTGTGTGTGGGTGTGTGTGATTGTGTGTGTGTGTGAGTGAGTGTGTGTGTGTGTGTGTGTGAGTGTGTGTGAGTGAGTAAGTTTGTGACTCTGTGTGTGTGTGTGTGTGAGAGAGAATCTGTGTGTGAGTGAGTGAGTGTTTGAGTGTGTGTGTGTGGGTGTGTGTGATTGTGTGTGACTGTGAATGTGTGTGAGTGTCTATGTGTGTGAGTGTGTGTGTGTGAGTAAGTGTGTGACTCTGTGTGTGTGTGTGTGTGTGTGTGTGTGAGAGAATCTGTGTGTGAGTGAGTGAGTGAGTGTGCGTGTGAGTGTGTGTGTGAATGTGAGATGTGAGTGAGTGTGTGTGAGCGTATGACTCTGTGCATGTGTGTGTGTGAGTGAGTGCATCTGAGAGTGCGTGAGTGTGAGTGTGAGCGTGAGTGTGTCAGTGAATGTGAGTGTGCATGAGCGTATGACTGTGTGTGTGTGAGAGAGAGTCTGTGTGTGAGTGAGTGAGTGAGCGTGTGTGTATGTGAGCGTATATATGAGTGTGAGTGTGTGTGTGTGTGAGTGTGTGAGAGTGTATGAGTGTGTGTGAGTGTGTGCATGTGTAAATGTGAGTGTGTGTTTATGTGTTTGTGTGTGTGTCTTAGAGTGTGTGCGTAAGTGTGTGAATGTGTGTGTGCGTGCGTGTGTGAGATTGTGTGTGCGTGTGTGTGAGTGTGACTGTGTGTGACTGTGTGTGAGTGCATGTGCGTGAGTGTATGAGTGTGTGCGTGAGTGTATGAGTATGTGTGTGTCATTGTGTGTGTGAGTGTGTGTGAGTGTTTGTGTGAGCATGTGAGAGTGTGTGTGAGCATGTGAGAGTGTGTGTGTGCATGTGTATGTGTGTGTGAGACTGTGTGTTTGTGTGTGTGTGTGAGTTTGACTGTGTGTTTGTGTGTGAGTTTGTGTGAGTGTGTGTGTGTGAGTGAGTGAATGTGTGAGTGTGAGTGTGTGTGAATGTGTGAGTGCGTGTGTGAGTCTGTGAATGTATGTTTGAGTGTGTGAGTGTGTGTCATTCTTTGTGTGTGTGTGAGTGTGTGTGTGTGAGTGTGTGATTGTGTGTGTGAGTGTGTGTGTGAGTGTGTGAGTGTGTGTGTGTGAGTGTGTGAATGTATGTGTGAGTCTGTGTGTGTGAGTGTTTGAGTGTGAGTGTGTGTTTGTGTGTGTGTGTGTGTGTGTCAGTGTGTGAGTGTTTGAGTGTGTGTGTGTGTGTGAGTGTGTCATTCTTTGTGTGTGTGTGAGTGTGTGTGTGTGTGAGTGTGTGATTGTGTGTGTGTGTGTGTGAGTGTGTGAGTGTTTGAGTGTGTGTGTGTGTGAGTGTTTGTGAATGTATGTGTGAGTCTGTGTGTGTGAGTGT
>NC_091996.1:1026470-1028970 GCF_044704955.1 Pristiophorus japonicus
GTGAGTGTGTGAGTGTTTGAGTGTGTGTGTGTGTGTGTGAGTGTGTGATTGTGTGTGTGTATGTGAGTGTGTGAGTGATTGAGTGTGTGTGTGTGGGTGTGTGTGATTGTGTGTGTGTGTGAGTGAGTGTGTGTGTGAGTGTGTGTTTTTGTGTGTGAGCGTGTGAGAGTGCGTGTGTGCGTGTGTATGTGTGTGTGAGACTGTATGCGTGTGTGTGTGAGTGTGAGTGTGTGTGACCGTGAGTGTGCGTGTGTGTGAGTGTGTGAGTTTGTGCGTGTGTGTGTGAGTGTATGCGTGAGTGTGTGAATGTATGTGTGAGTCTGTGTGTGTGAGTGTGTGGGTGTTTGAGTGTGTGTGTGTGTGTGTGTGTCAGTGTGTATGTGTGTGTGTGTGATTGTGTGTGTGTGTGTGAGCGAGTGTGTGTGACTGTGAGTGTGCATGTGTGTGAGTGTGTGTGTGTATGTTTGTGTGTGAGCGTGTGAGAGTGCGTGTGTGCGTGTGTATGTGTGTGTGAGACTGTATGCGTGTGTGTGAGTGTGAGTGTGAGTGTGTGTGACTGTGAGTGTGCGTGTGTGTGAGTGTGAGTGTGAGTGTGTGTGTGAGTGTGTGAGTGCGTGTGTGTTTGTGTGAGAGTGTGTGTGTGAGCGTGTGTGAGAGTGTTTGTGTTCGTGTGTATGTGTGTGTGAGACTGTGTGTGAATGTATGTGTGAGTGTGTGAGTGTGTGGGAGTTTGCGTATGTGTATGTGTGTGTGTGTGTGTGTGTGTGTGTGAGTGTGTGATTGTGTGTGTGTGTGGGTGAGTGTGTGCGAGTTTGTCTGAGAGTGTGAGTGTGAATATGTGTGACTGTGAGTGTGTGAGAGAGTCTGTGTGTGAGTGAGTGAGTGAGTGTGCGTGTGAATGTGTATGTGAATGTGAGAGTGTGAGTGAGTGTGTGTGAGTGTATGAATCTGTGTGTGTGTGTGAGAGAGTTTGTGCATGAGTGAGTGTGCGTGTGTGTATGTGAGTTTGTGTGTGAGTGTGTGAGAGTCTATGAGTGTGTGTTAGTGTGTGAGTGAGTGTGTGTGAGTGTATGGCTGTGTGTGCGAGAAAGTCTGTGTGTGAGTGAATGAGTGAACGTGTGTGTATGAGTGTATGTGTGAGTGTGAGTGTGTGTGTGTGAGTGTGTGAGAGTGTATGAATGTGTGTGAGTGTGTGCGTGTGTGAATGTGAGTGTGTGTTTGTGTGTTTGTGTGTGAGTGCCTTAGAGTGTGTGCATGAGTGTGTGCATTTGTGTGTGAGTGTGTGTATGGGTGTGTAATTGTGTGTGTGTGTGAGTGTGTGTGAGTGTGTGAATATATGTGTGAGTGTGTGAGTGTGTGTGTGTTTGAGTGAGTGTGTGTGTGTGTGTGTCTGTATGGGTGAGTGTGTGAGTGTGTGCGTGTGTGTGAGTGTGTATGTGTGAGTATGTGTGAGTGTGTGAGCGAGTGTATGAGTGTGTATTAGTGTGTGCATATGTGAATGTGTGTGTGTTTTTGTGTGTTTGTGTATGAGTGTGTTAGAGTGTGTGTGTAAGTGTGTGATGTATGTGTGTGTGAGTGTGACTGTGTGTGAGAGTGTGACTGTATGCGTGAATGTGTGCTTAAGTGTATGCGTGAGTGTGTGTGTGTGAGTGTGAGTGCATGTGTGTGTGTAAGTGAGTGCATCTGAGTGTGCGTGAGTGTGAGTGTGTCTGTGAGTGTGTGAATGTGTGAGCATGAGTGTGTCTGTGTATATGACTGTGCGTGTGTGTGGGTGAGAGAGAGTCTGTGTGTGTGAGTGAGTGAGTGTGTGTATGTGAGTGTATGTGTGTGTATGAGTGTGTGTGAGTGTGTGTGAGTGTGTGCATGTGACTGTGTGTTTGTGAGTGTGTCATTGTGTGTTTTTGTGTGAGTGTGTTAGAGTGTGTGTGAGTGTGTGTGTGTGAGTGTGTGTGAGTGTGTGAGTGTGTGTGAGTGTGTCATTGTGTGTATGAGCGAGTATGAGTGTGTGTATGTGATTCTGTGTGTGAGCGTGAGTGTACGTTTGAGTGAGTGTGTGTGAGTGTGTGTGAGTGTGAGTGTGTGAGTGTGTGTGACTGAGTGTGTGTGTGAGTGAGTGCATGTGTGTGTGTGAGTGAGTGCATCTGAGAGTGCGTGAGTGTGAGTGTGAGTGTGAGTCTGTCTCTGAATGTGAGTGTGCATGAGTGTATGACTGTGTGTGTGTGAGAGAGAGTCTGTGTGTGAGTGAGTGAGCGTGTGTGTATGTGAGCGTATATGTGAGTGTGTGTGTGTGTGAGTGTGTGAGAGTGTATGAGTGTGTGTGAGTGTGTGCATGTGTAAATGTGAGTGTGTGTTTATGTGTTTGTGTGTGTGTCTTAGAGTGTGTGCGTAAGTGTGTGAATATGTGTGTACGTGCGTGTGTGAGATTGTGTGTGCGTGTGTGTGAGTGTGACTGTGTGTGACTGTGTGTGAGTGCATGTGCGTGAGTGTATGATTGTGTGCG